>NC_085857.1:39219391-39269391 GCF_034702125.1 Engraulis encrasicolus | reverse complement strand
TCTGCATACACAAATAATGTGCATTTCAATATATTATATATTATAATATATATAATATAATATCCAATATATTCATTTTCTGTTGTTCTGTAACAGCATCATGAGATGAGGTCACAAGCAGACAAGTGAGCAAGTGCGGATGGAAGTCTGCATCAGTGTTAATTTCGTCAGCTTTTTTTGATTTAGTCTTAGTCTTAGTCACAATGACGAAAATCAATTTTAGTCTTAGTCATATTTTAGTCATTGCCTTCCCAATTTAGTCTTAGTCTTAGTCAAAATGACGAAAATCAATTTTAGTCATAGTCAAATTTTAGTCATTTTAGTCATTTTAGTCAACATTTCAAATTTTAGTCAACATTTCGATATTTAGTCATTTTACTCAATATTGTGGTGTAAAATAAATAACCTACAATGGCTATTGTTATTTCACAAAGTATTACTAATATTGCCTATTGCAGCAAATATTCACCTTGTTACTTGGTCATTTTCCACCAAAACCCAAATCAGTCATTTCAACATCATAGAGCAAAAGAGCATCTCACACTCTCACACACACACGTCCAGGTGCAGGCTGCGCGCTCTCTCTCTCTCTCTCCCTCCCTCCCTCCCTCTCGTGCATTAGAAGCTGCTGCATATTATATTTGATTTTGAGTTTGATCACGGAGGAGGCTACATGCTCTTCTTCACCTGACCGCGGGACTTAAAGCCTGCAGATTGCCGGCAGTGGGAAGACCAGACATCCCAAGTCTGCATGAAGTTCAAGAAGTCTCCCTGATAGTGGCTTCCCGATGACCACGAGTCAGATAAAATACTGCTGATGTTAGACTATGATGTTAGACTAGCGGTTTTTGTTTTCAATTGGCAATGCGAGCAGAGAACGATAATGACTCGTGCGGCATGTGTGGAATAGGCTTAAATAGATTGCGCGAGCGCACTTCGTATGCCCTGCAAAAGTCCCAGGAAAAATAGTTAGGCAGGGGTATGCAGACTGGACGATAGAAAGGACACGCACATACACATATTTAAACACTAATGCTGTTTTGTTTGTCGGGTGTGTCGAGGCTCGATAAGCATGACCTGAAAAGAGTTATTGGAACTTAGGAAGACGCTGAAGACGCATGGAAATGCTGTCGAATCCTTGGGTCTTTTAGCGTTGCTCTCGACGAGAACAAGTTTCAAATCTCAACAGTTTAAAACTCTTTAGCGATCGCCCATCCATTGATTCTTTTCAAAACTAGGCTACAGTAGCCGTGCCTCTGTTACTTTAGACAGGCCAACTTTCCCCCTGCTGGCGCGCGCTCCCGCGGTGACTGATTTAAATAAATTAACAAATCCGACCTTCATGATTTGCTTGCGAACTGCCTACTCATATGGTTAAACAGCAAATATAGCAAACATTACAGAAAAGAACAGACAACGAACGCCGGGCTAAGACAGCCTAAGTGAAAAGGAGAATAGTGGAAGTTCGAGGAGGTTTAGAATGACAGTATCAGAGGAGGATTGGCGCGACTGTCATTACCTACTGCAGAAACGTTAGGTTATGGCTATATTATAGGGTGACCAGATTTTTGTAGTCTGAAACCGGGACACTTCGTGCGTGACTGAAGGACAATATTTGGCGGGCGGGTCTGGGGGTCCTCCCCCAGGAAAATTTGTACTTTTTAGATGCCATTTCCTGCATTCTAATCAATTTTAGAGGGAGGAATGACAAATCGCAACTGACTCCTTCAGACTTTCTATACAAGCGCTGGCTACCATTAATTGCGACCGGTAAACATGTAATCGTTTCCATATATTTACCCTGATAGACATGGCGCAATGTAGTGGGTGGCCAAAACCGGGACATATTTGTGTCCCGAGAGGGTTTGCTCGGGACCTGGGACACACAACTCCAAACCGGGACTGTCCCGGTCAAACCGGGACGTCTGGTCACCCTAGGCTATAATCCTCGGTTCTTTGATAACAGAGTGAGGTCTTCGTCATGGACAAGAAATTGTTGAACATGTTTCAAAATGAACACTTCCCTCAACGTCGGCTATTTTTTTGTCTTTCTCTGGGAATGTTTTAGGACCTAAACTCAACTTAAATGGACTCACTGAACTACTAGGCTACAGAACTACTGACTGAGCCGCGCCATGCATTGGCTGCCAGATACAAGCGAGGCAACACAGCGTGAGCGCGCAATCACCTATGAAGTTCAAGACAGGCCTATATTACAATTACAAATTACAAATTAATTATTAATAATTATATATTTTTAATGTCCATTCGTCCATGGCTTGTAAATTTCGTCTCGTCTTAGTCTCCTTGACGACAATATTTTTTTATTTTCGTCATATTTTGATTTGCTTGAGGCAATTTTTAGTGCGTCATCGTCTCGTCATCGTCAAGGGAAAAAGGGGCGTTGACGAAATATTTTCGTCATCGTCGTGGTTGACGAAATTAACACTGGTCTGCATATTGGAATCCACCCATAGTCCTCTGTGTTGAGCAGGAGGTGAGGACTGTGGTGTAATCTGCAGAATGTGTTACCGCAGAAATACACCAGCGGCGATCTGAGCGAGGCGAGCGACGGAAGTAATTGACTTTGTATTGAGTCGCGCGATAAAAGCAATTCTGGAGACTAGAGCGTTTTGCGCGACGAGCGCGACAGTTTGAAGTTGAAATCTTTTCAACTTTCTATGACGCGGTTCATAGGGTTCACGGGTGTGCAGTGTTTCACACAGAATATTTGTTAGTCAATGTGGTGGGGTGTTAAAAGTACATTTTTTTTGGCTAAGCAACTTTAGAAATTACATTCACAACATGAAATATGTTACATAATATATCTTTTCAGGGGACCTAGTCAAGGTGGTAGATGTTTCTTGTCAAGGTGGCCGCCTTCGCAATAAAGTGCTGGTGGAAACCCTGGTGTGTTTGTGTGTCTTTGTTTGAATGTCTCTAAAACAGCCTTGTCAAGTCAAATGTATTTAAGTTATTTCATATGATAACAGATACACTAGGCTCAATGTTGCAAAATCAATTGCAGTGGTACCTGTTGCAGTATGTCCAATAAATAGTTTACGAAGATGGTAGGTCTGCACACTGCTGAATAAGCTCCAAAAAAATACATTTGCTGTTTTAATTTAAGAAACTTCTTCAACTGTCTGACATTTTTCTCTACCACCTGCAACAAGTGACTTTGGATGTTTGCAGTGCACCCTACCCAAAACAACTTGACCTATAAATAGACATCAAAACCAGTTTAATTTAACTGGCATTGATGGATCATTAACCGTATTACTGTAGATGAGGGAAAGTTCTCGGGTTACTACTAAGTGTTAATGAAGCATGAATGATCTCAGCCCGAGTCTTTACGCATTAGCTACCCACCACTATTTCCGAGCTTCCTTCCTCTCACCCACTTGCACACTCCTCTGCTCCATCATCATCATCATCATCATCATCATCATCACAGTGCTGTGTTTCACACACACACACACACACACACACACACACACACACACACACACACACACACACACACACACACACACACACACACACACACACACACACACACACACACACACCAAGTTCAAAGAGTTCAAAGGATGCACACACACACACGCACACTCACACACACGCACACACACATACACACCTTTCATTCACAGACAACACCCCTGCACAGCCTCACCATTTGTCACATAATCCATTTTGAATTCAAAGAGAATGACAAAGCTTTTGAGTTTCACTCTCCAAACAAACATGCTGAAATTCTTTGAAGTTATAAGAGGCAGTTTCCATAATGTATCGTAATAATGTTAAAGTTAAAGTCCTTAACCCGTTAAAACGCTGCATTATAAATTTGTTGTTAGCAGAATGGCAATGACCGAGTCGTAGTGCATTACTAAAGGCCCTGTGTTATGTCATAGTAGAGTAGCACTATGGTAATTAACCTTTCAATGACTATTACAGCGTGCCTCAGATGGTACGGCGTGCATGAAGAGGCTACAAAGCCCAACTCTTTGTCCCTCATGACCTTGAGCGAAGGTCAGCAGCATCACACACAAAACAACAACACACTTGTAAATGCATTTGTTGATTGTTGATTGTGAGGGCATGTTGAATCATATCCGTGCCATGTTTGGGACGTCGACTCATGCCAGGGGTAAGCAAGGCATGTGGAGTGACCGTGACAAAGGAACAAGCAAGCTTACTTTAATGAGGAAGGAGACTGAGGAACAGCCCAGTGCCAAGCTGTAGTGGTGGTGATGGCGGCTGGATAAACAAGCTTACACACAAACACACACACACACACACACACACACACACACACACACACACACACACACACACACACACACACACACACACACACACACACACACACACAGGCACACACATACACACACAGAGACACACACACACACACACACACACACACACACACACACACACACACACACACACACACACACACACACACACCAGGCTCAAAGAGTTCTAAGGATCCACACACATACACGTATACACACATATGCGCCTGGGTAAACAACCTTGCCCTTGGGACTGGCATCTCATGGGAGAACGCGGTGGCTTGATGCCCATGCTAAGGATAGCTTGACGTCAAGACAAATTTGGCTAAGATATGGTGCAAATAAATAAAGAAACAAAACAAACATTATTTGGGTTTGAGCACACTTACGTTTGCCGTGTTTCCCGCAGAATTTTTGTTAGTCAAGTCGAGTTGAATTTAACACAAAACTCCACATTTTACATATTCCACCTCTTATTCTCAGAACTGATTGCTGAATTGCAATCAGTTGTTTGGAGAGTATTGACACTATTTGGGGTTTCAATTAACTCTTTAAGTGTTGAATTGACACAACATAATTTACTGTGCAGTTTCTTACTGTTTGACTGAGCATGTTGTAGGTAGTCTGTCAGTGTCTCCTCACCCTCTCGTCTCATCTACCGTACAAGGCCTCAACCAAAAATGCATTTCCTAAAAACACTGAACTCTGTGAACTCAGTGACGCCATTTTTTTATACATGCAATATAATGAGGACCCAATTAGGGGGCCCCTCGCTCCCTGGGCCCGGGACAACTGACTCCTTTGTCCCCCCTTGTCGGCTTCCCTGCTCCTCACTCTGTCATAGTCTGTCTGTGTCTTCTCACTCTCTCGTAATCTGTCTGTGTCTCCTCGCTTTGTCATAGTCTGTCTGTGTCTTCTCACTCTGTCATAGTCTGTCTGTGTCTTCTCACTCTCACGTTTCATCTAAAAGGCCCCGAACAAAACAGGAAGTGATTGTGCTCGGTACGGTAGCAGGCAGACCGAGGCAGCATCTCAAAGAGGCAGCACGGGGAAGAGGGCTTTGAGGCAGTGGAAATCCCCCACACCGCTGCACTGATGCTGCCTAGGAGACTAGTAGACGCTGTTTACATCTCCTCTCCTGTCCTCAAAATCGGCAATACCACAGTCTCTCCAACAACTGAGGGAAAGAACCTCCACAAACCACCACATGTGTGTGTCCTACACCGCTGCTGGTGTCTAGAAGACTTGTAAACTCTGGGCATTTCTCAAAGTGAAGTGTCCTAGCCTAGCTAGGACCAGTAGCGCCCATTTTGCACTGATTTCACCGAAGACTATCCAAGAACTAGTTCTAAGTGCAATTAACAATTGGATACAATTGTATACAACTGGCGCAAATGGGCGTTACTCGTCCTAGTAAGGCTAGAACACTTCACTTTGAGAAATACCCCTCCTCTCCTGTCCTCAAAAACAGCTATACCACAGTCTCTCCAACAACTGAGGGAAAGAACCTCCAAACGCCACCACATGTGTGTGTCCTACACCGCTGCTTGTGTCTGGGAGACTAGTAGACTCTGTCTAGAAATCCTCTCCCCAAGATAAGGCTTTTACTTATTGAATAATGGTTTAGATCAGTGATTCTCAAAGTGTGGTCCGAGGACCACTAGTGGTCCACGACAGAGCTCAGGTGGTCCGCGAGGGGATTTCTACTTTTCCAAGACAAGTTAGCAGTAAGCTATATTTGTAACATTATTACAAAGCTAAACATAGGCTAGCATTTTCACAACAATAAGACAGGCTTGTAAATGTGGATGAAAAAGTAAGTGATCTACATCGTAATTAGCAGTGTCAAATTAGCACCCGTCAACTGTCAATTAAGTTGACAGGTGGTCCCTGAACACTTTTGGGGGGACAAAGTGGTCCTCGAGCTGAAAAAGTTTGAGAAACACTGCTTTAGATATACTAAATGCGACTAAACGAGGCAGGCTACTATTAGGGGCCGCCAGACTCTTAATTTAGGAATTAGGTCCCTAGTACTGTAGGTCCCTGAAAACCCCTGTTGGAAAGAACCTCCACAAACCACAACACATCTGCCAGCCTGACTGAATCTGTCTACATCTCCTGGTCTCTAAAGAGCTACCATACAGGAGGTCTACTACACCACCTGTCCTCACAAGCGTATCATTCCAGACTCAAACCACACGTGTGTGATTATAAAGAATGATGATTTTGCATGTCAAAGGACACCGAGAATAATGAGGAGGGAGGATTGTTGAGATGGGGGGAATTATGAGTTAGAGATATACAGAGTTACAAAAGAAACAGGATTCAACAGTTGCAATCAAGGAATCGAGAGTTTCAAAAAGTAATCAACAGAACTACCATAGCAGACATTTAAGGCCCTAATACTGCGGAAAGAACCCCCACAAACCACACGTGTGCGTGAGTATAACTTTAAAAATGATGACATAGTCAGGGCTTTGAACCGGTTCAAGGAACGAAAACGAAAACCGGGAACTTTTTGTATTTTACAAGGAACAGAAACGAAACCGGAAACGTTATCATTTTTTATGTTCTGGAACGGGAACACTTATTTAAAAATAATGGTAACCGGTTAATACCGGTTAATACCGTTCCTCAAACAAAACAAAAAAAGTAATGATTTTCCTGTGCACGTTACCATGACGGCTGAGGTTCGCGTCTTGTGTGACATCAGACATTCGCTGACTGAATGGAGAGAGGGATTACAAAGTCTCCACTCTACATGTTAAATAAGAGAAACCACTATCATACAAAAGGGGCGAGTTTCCATTGCATCACTGTTAGACATTGCAGAGAAGCGCGTTTAAAGCGCACCGAGAATTTTCTTCCTGACAGAAACTAAATTAACCGTTCCGGGAGCAGCGTTTTTTTGTTCTAACCGGTTCGGGAACGTCAATTTGTTGGTGGAACTCATAACCGGAAACGTTATAATTCCGTTTCTGTTCGGAACGAACCATTTGGAAAAAAATAACGGTTCAAAGCCCTGGACATAGTATTTCAAAAGAGACAGGGAACCACAATAAAGGGAGGGACTAGGTACCGTGGAGCGGGAGGAAATTACGAGCTTGAGAAAAATACACAAAGTTGCAAGACACACCAATTCACAAAAAAAGGAATCTACGACACGCAAAACGCTGGTTTTGCAACATGAATGAAAAACACAGCACAGAAGTCACTGATAACAGTTTTTTGCACACGTCACTTACACCATGCTGAAATGTAGTACATGTATAGAAAACGTGCTACTTTCAGCACAGTCAAAACGCAGGCCAGCCAGGGAAAGGAATATGGGGCGAATATCAATCAAGCAAGGTTCCTGTATTTACAGCTGAACAATGCAAGGAAGTCCTTTTTGGATCAACGTCCATATGCTCCGGGGGCTGCAGGAGCTCCAGTCCAGGGGGACTACCTGCTCTGAGCCAGGCCAGGGGAGAGGGGTGGGGAGAGGGGAGAGGAGGGCAGGGGAGAGGGGAGGGGAGGGGAGAGGGGTGGAGAGAGGGGAGAGGGGTGGAGAGAGAAGAGAGGGGTGGGGAGAGGGGATGGGAGACCAGGGGAGAGGGGGAGGGAGAGGGGGGAGGAGGGGAGGGGAGGGGAGGGCAGGGGAGAGGGGTGGGGAGAGGGGTGGGGAGAGGGGATGGGAGACCAGGAGAGAGGGGATGGGAGACCAGGGGAGAGGGGTGGAGAGAGGGGATGGGAGGTCAGGGGAGAGGGGACGGGAGAGGGGATGGGAGACCAGGAGAGAGGGGATGGGAGACCAGGGGAGAGGGGTGGGGAGAGGGGATGGGAGGCCAGGGGAGAGGGGACGGGAGAGGGGATGGGAGAGGGGATCTATTGATATCCTGACCCACCGGACACACAGTGGACTTGATGGGACGTAAGTCTGCACTATGCCGGGGAAAGAGGTTGGAGGCAGGAGGAAAGAGGCATGAAGTCCTTTTTGGGCCAACATGCATATACTCCGAGCGAGGGCTCCAGGGGACTACCTCTCCCAAAATAGGGCCAGAGGCGGGCTGTGGAGAGAGGGGAGAGGAGGCTTGGGGAGAGGGGTGGGCAGAGGGGATGGCGGGCGGGTGTAGTGTAGTGTAATGCTCCTCTGACTGGACCGACAAGACAGGGAGATGGGAGGGAAGGACAGACCGGAGAGACATACAGTGAAACTGACTGCAACGAGAGAGAGTAGAGAGAGAGAGGTTCCATTGGCCCATTGTTTCCGGGTTCTATTATTGGGGGGGAAATCCCCCTTTAGGCAGACTTAGGCAGACCTGAGGACTGTTCTATTCAATGCTAGGAGCATTATGACACGCCCCTTTAGGCAGACCGGAACCTGGTCACGTTAGGTGCCCACAGAAACCTATTATGTTGGCATATCTCTATACTTAAAGAATCTCTGCTGCAACGTTTGCACTGAGAAAAGACAGGAGGTAGATGACGAGAGAGCAGGGAGGCAGCAGGGGTGAGCTCGCCATGCCTATCGCTATCCGACCAGACACACAATGGCGCAAACGAGCGGGCGGCAAGGTTTTTTTTTTGTTTCACCAGCGGCCAGTTTCAGCGCATATGGCAGATCCATCAGGGCAGGGCAGGAAGCTGAGGGAGCGAGGGGCAGGCGTGTGGGGGGTGGGGGTGTGATGAGGGTCAGTGGCCCGGCCGGAAGAAGGGTCACCTAACGCGGCCGCCCTCCTGATCAACTTCCTGACCCTGCATGATTGACACACTTTATTTTTTTTGCACATTTCAATTGTATTTTTAATTCAACGTCTACAGTCTGTGCTCAAATGTTGGGCTAAGAATTTCATTGCACGTTGAAGCACTGACAAAAAGTTGCTCGGTGCTTCCATCTTTAACCTTGCACCCTTTGTGATTGCACACTGGGTGCATCCCAATATGTGACCTTGCCTCCTCCACTTGTGCTTGTCTCCTCCACCCGCCTCCTGGCCCCACCTCCGTGGAGAAAACGATACAGTTTCCCAGCTGTCAGCCTCACCACAACAACTTTTGAAGGACTCTTTTTCATTCACCATCCCAATTGCAAATGAGAAAAAGACTTTACAATTGAGCTTTTGCAAGATATTGAAATATAATGCTGTTGTCAGTGATGTCATCATGACGAGAAGCAAGTGGAGGAGGCAAGTGGAGGAGGCAAGTGGAGGAGGCAAGGTCGCATATTAAAACGCACTCCCTGTGTTATAATGAGAGCAAGAGAGAGTGTCTGTCAGCCATAGATTTTCCCAACTAATGGTCAACTAACGCAGCTGCCATCCTCCTGTAAATCCTGACCTTGCACGGTGCATGATTGACAGACTCTATATAACATAGATTGCATTATGTTGGTCGTTCCATCTATCAGTCATACACTGGTTCGTCTTTTTTATGCAGTTTGCACACGGTGTGGACTTTTTTTTTTTTACACATTTGCATTTTTTTTATTAAATGTTTAGGTGCAAAAGAGAGTGTCAGCCATAGCTTTTCCCAGGGGAAGAGTCAACAACTAATGCAGCTGCCCTCCTCATGTACATCCCGGACGCGACCCGCCAGATGGCTCAACCCGTCAATTTGAAATACCACAGGTATTCCTTTTAACTTCTAATAACCATGTAAAAACAGCATGGAAAGGTTAGAAAAATATGGTGATTGACAGTTTATGAGTGATACAATAGAAATGGTAGGCCTGTTTATAATACAGTGAGATGAGAAGCTGTCAAGACAAGAAACTTCTGGTGATTCACACTAGGTTAGTGAAAATTAAACTGTAGGAAGGCCTGTTGATAAACAAAATAAAATGTATGTTATTATTACTATTTTTTCTGAGAGGATTGCTTCTTTGGGCCAGTTCAAATGGTGAGGTGCAGAGAGGTGGAGGGCCGGTCAAAGGGACATGGCGGGCCGCATCCGGCCCCTGGGCCTTAGTTTGGGGACCCCTGCTCTAGCCCATTACAAAGTTGCGGCAGCAGGTGTCTGAGATATCAGGGTTTGAATACTTGAAAAAAATGTTATTGCTTGCCCCACAGTCTTTTTTTTTAGAAAGTGCACTCATATCAACTCCCAAATGTTTCTTACAAGGTCTTCAGGTGCGAGCAAACAGCAAAGTTCATGTTTAGTAAAAAAGTCATACTCTCGGGTGAAATTCTTGCAGTTTTAATCTACTGGGATAGCATGACAGACAGACGTTTCGGCCTAAGCCTTTTTCAGCATCTTTGCTTACCCCACCCCAACCCACCCTAGCCCTGTGTCTTTGACACTGCACCGTGTGTGTTGGCAGCATAGCAGTGGCCTCATTTCAACACGTGCAACAAACGGATGCAGCCGCATGTCGTCACAAAATGCACTCTGGGCTGAAAATGTTGCTTGATGATTAGAAAATGTGTCAGGCCCTGCTGTGACCAACCGGTGGGGCACTCGCCTGCCATGCGGCTCACCCGGGTTTGATTCCCGGCCCGGGACCTTTGCCGACCCCCTCCCACTCTCTCTATCCATTCGCTTCCTGTCCCCCTCTCACACTGTCCTGTCAAATGAAGTAAAAAAAAAAATTGACATTTTGTCAAACTCAACAAAAAAAATTGTGCAGAGGTCACCAAAACACGAGTCTGAAAAGCATGTGGGAGCAAGTGTAACGGAGGCCAACTAGCAGAGTGTGGCGTGGAACGTTAGTAAACCTCCCTCCTGAAGCCTCAATAAAGCGCGGTAGCATTGGGCTATCATACCTGTGCTTTAGCTCAGCGCGCTCGTACTGTGAGTGTGACTTTCATTGCCAAACCGATGTAGTTGTCAAAGTGGCAGGTTCGTGCCCCGAGGGGGATGAGTTGAGCAGGAAGACTGTAACACAAGTACTGCATGTTTACAGACAAATCATGCAGACTTTTTGCAGTTGCTCACACAAAACTGCAAGCAGATACCCACTCCGTGCTGATGCAGCTTTGAACAGGTTTCTCAAAAGTTCGCTGCCATCGGTGCACATATGTTGTACAACACCCCTTGAATGTTCAGTGCAACAACAGCTTATGAAAGTGGATACTGAAATCACTCTCTTTCTCTCCTTTTGCAGTCAGAACCACCACTGATCTTACAAATTAAATATTAACCCCTTGGCGCAGAACCTATGCTATAACCTTACTGTCACCGAAATTGGAATGGCTATGTCTTAATCTATTCCTGAAGGCTCTTGCTAATGTCATAGCAATGTTGTCATGATGTAGTTGAATAGTGAATAGTCCCGCCGGCGACCCCATCTGCACTAACTACTGTGCAATCAAACATGCAAATAATCAGAGAAAAGTTGGATGTCAGCATATTGTGAGTAGAGCACATATTCTGACTTGTTGACTTACTAATGACAGAGGGTTAAATCTGTACAGCACTCCACTTTCAATCAGGAGTGCATGTCGCTTTCTCACCTCCAAACTGTACAGTCCATTAAAGTGTCACTTTGAACCCTCTATCTATCTATCTATCCATCTATCTATCAGAATCAAGCTATCAGAATCTGTCCTGTCTGCTGCGCTGCAATCATGCCCGTCAACAAGGCTCAACCAAATGTCATCGACCTCTCAGCGTGTAAAAAGTTTAACACTACCAAACCACAAGTGTCAAAGTTAGACCTTATCAGTTATTGCAGTTCACACCTTTGCGTCGAGGTGGCAAACATTGACGTTACTCGGATGTAATTGGTACCATTGTGTTAATATCGTTAGTGCGCCACGTTGCTGCGCTATTGGAAACAATGGGTGCCAATGACTTTGACCTATGACACCAAGCCCACTGTTGCTCCACTCTGATGGAATTCAGGAGTTCAGCGAGTTTGCATTTCAACCAAAGAGCTCAGTGGCTGGACCGGGAGCAAATACGGCCCAGGCATTTTTGGCATGGCCCAGCTCCTCACCCCACGCATACTACAATCATGATGGGCTCGGTCTACTGTATACAGTGTTAAGGAAAGTGTGAAAGCCCAGTGAAAGCCCATTGTGAAAGTCCAACTCTCATTGTCATTGTGACACAGCACTGCACAGCACACAAGTGAACACTGCACATAACAAAATTGCATTTATGCCTCTTCCGTGCAAGGGGGCAGCCCTCAACGGCGCCCCTAGGGAGCAGTGCGGCGGGATGGTACCATGCTCAGGGTACCTCAGTCATGGAGGAGGATGGGGGAGAGCAGTGGTTTATTACTCCCCACACCAACCTGGCGGGTCGGGAGCCGAACCAACAACCTACAAGTCTGATGCCCTAACCGCTTACCCATGACTGCCTGGAAGCACCGTTCACTGAGGACATTTGGCCCACCGGGAAAATGCCCTGCATGCCAGATTACCAGTCCAGCCCTGGTGGGTAAATGACTGAGCCAGTACCCACCAGCTTCTATGACACACACGTAGTGCATGTGTCAATGTGAGTGGGGTGTGTTTTCAGGTGTGTGGTATCTCTGTAGCTACGTATCTCTTATTTGTGTGTGTGTGTGTGTGTGTGTGTGTGTGTGTGTGTGTGTGTGTGTGTGTGTGTGTGTGTGTGTGTGTGTGTGTGTGTGTTTGAGAGAGAGAGAGAGAGAGAGAGAGAGAGAGAGAGAGAGAGACAGAGAGAGAGAGAGAGAGAGAGAGAGAGAGAGAGAGAGAGAGTAAGTGTATGGGGTATCTGGAATGTCTCTGCCTTGTGTGTAACACTAAGTGTTCCTGATGACACAAATGTTGTTTCACCTCACCACACCTGCTATGAAAATGACTGAGGTGGCACCAAAGCCTACTTGACTTGACTGGAATCAAAATGAGGTGAGGTTGGGCTTCCTTCTCTCTCTCTCTCTCTCTCTCTCTCTCTCTCTCTCTTTGTGTGTGTGCATGCGTGCGTGCGTGCCCTCTGTGGGTATGTCTGCGTTGTAGTGACGCTCGCTGACAGTAAAATATTGCATGGGTCAGCAATGCATGAGGAAGTATCACAGGATAGGAGAAGAGACATGACAGCAACACAACACAACACAACCAATGACAACAGGCTTTAGCTGTCAAGTTAATTGCCTGACTCGTTTATGACACTTCCCTCTTTATGGAAAGCAGGGGTGCCGACAGGGGGGTACAAAGGGGGCAATTGTCCCGGGCCCGGGAAGAGAGGGGGCCCAAATTGGGTCCTCATTACGTTGTATCTATTGGGCTGGGGAGCCCTTTCAGATGGCTTGGTCCTGGGTCCAGCCAAAGCCATCAGCGGTCCTGATAGAGAGTCTCCTCAATCGGCCTTTCTATCCAGGGCACCCGACAGGGGGAGGGGGACAAATGGGTATGTTGTCTCAGGCCCAAAAAGAGAGGGGGCCTACAATTAGGTGACCATTACATTCTTAAGCCAGCCCAACTGGGAAACTCCAACTCCCATTGTCATTGTGACACAGCACACAAGCGTACACTGCACACTGCACACAATGAAATTGCATTTATGCCTCACCCGTGCAAGGGGGCAGCCCCAAATGGCGCCCAAAAGGGAGCAGTGTGGCAGAACGGTACCATGCTCAGGGCACCACAGTCATGGAGGAGGATGGGGTAGAGCACTGGTTAATTACTCCCCCCTGGCGGGTCGGGAGTCGATCCAGCTACCTTTAAGGGCCGTACACACACGTTGCTGCTAGTTACTCGCTCAGTGAATGAACTCAATAGAATGTCAATGTGTTCCAGCGAGACTAGCAGGCGAGTAGGCGAGTACTGTACAAGCAATGTGATGTGGGCGGATACCGAGTTGAAAATATTTTATCTTCGAGCGAGGCGATTAAGCGAGTAACCAATTGGAATGCAGAGTTCGGTACTTCTCGCCCGTCCATTGGCAGCTAAAGCAGCGGGAACTTTCAGCGAACATTCCATGAAAGAGAGGCGAGTAGGCGAGCAAGCGAGAAGCTAGTAAATAGCAGCGATGTGTGTGTACGGCCCTTTAGGCTCCAAGTCTGACGCCCTAACCACTTACCCATGACTGCCCCTAACCATGCATTGAGAGAGGGGCCCTTAATGAGGAGTTTGTCCTGGGCTCAGCCAAAGTTGTCAGTGGCCCTGTGTCCACCAATAAACAAAATGTGTTCCCAGAACTGTGTTCTGACTTCCTCACTTCAACACCAGAGAGCCAATGAAAGGACAGGGCCGTAAATGCTGATACTTCAAAGTGTCGAGGTCTGTGAATTTATGTCTGCTGCTGTGAAGGTGAGACTGTAAATGTATCAGGCATTATGACCCAATTCGAAAAATGAACGGGTTGACCTGTGGAGAATTGATGTTCAAAACACATTACATTACATTGCACTTAGCTGACACTTTCATTTATTCAAAGAGACTTAGAGTTATTGTTGGTCTGGGTATTGGTTACAGTCCCTGGAGCAATGTGGGGTTAGGTGCCTTGCTCAAGAGCACTTCAGCCATGGATGGAGATGTAGGGAGAGGTCAGGGGGGATTTGAACCTGCAACCCCTAACTTGAAAAACCAACTCTCTAACCACTAGGCCACGGCTGCAACAAAACACCACCCATCGATTCTTGTCAGAGGTTTTTTTTTTTTTTTTTTTTTACAAATGAACTCACCACAATAAGGGTGATGCTGACTAGACAAACTAGTAACCAACAGGTGTCTGTGCATCTGGTCTGGTTTCTTGGTCAGGATTTTTTTTTCCAACCAACATGCTATCCTTCTGTGGGGTTTCCACCAGATGCTCTCTCGTCTCAACTCTAAAGAGTCCACTGTGAGTAGCAGCATGTTAGTATTCACTCTAGCTGGGCATGTTTGTGGTTTGAAGTAATCTTGATTCTTAAGTCAGTCAGTTTTTGTCAGAGCTGGAGACTTGTGATTTGGAGAAATCTGGGGTGAGTTTCTCAAAAGAGAAGTTGTTAGCCTGTTAGCAACTCCAGTAGTTGCCAATGGGAAAATGCATTGAAAACAACAAAGTAGCTAATGTAGTGAGCAACTTTGTTTTTGAGAAATTCACCCCTGTGCTATAAAAACACCTGACCTTCTCCTCATTGTTGCAGTCATACCCAGGAGTGTTGTTCAGGGGGGTAAAGTGTAACTGAGTCACCACCAGTACCCCATGTATATCTAGGGGACCCACACACAGTCCGATTTATGAAGATATATGGCTGTGGAGGGGGGTCCATTGGAGCTGATCACTGGTCAGTGGTCACCATAACCCATCCTCTCTCTAAACCAGTGTTTCCCAACCAGGGGTACGGGTACCACTAGGGGTACGCGAGCACCCTGCAGGGGGTACGTGGAAAAATTTACAAATGCATGTGGAATAGTCACATTGGCATATAGAGCATGAGTGAGGGGTACTCATCTTAGGACAAAAAGGCTTAGGGGGTACACAAGACAAAAAAGGTTGGGAAACACTGCTCTAAACTAAAAAAAAAATGTGCTTCATGCATTACAGCATCCCCCTCTACCATTACCTAGTCTACCTCTGTTGCTCAGCCCAATAGAGAACAACTGTTCCTATTCCCATGCACAACCAGCCTACATTGCTGTATGCTTTTATTGTCACTATCATAGGTCATATAATGTCATCACATGTAACGTCTAATATGTAGGGCTTGCTCATAAAGTTTGTCAAAATGTTGAAGTGCCCTCTATGAGGCCTTCCTTTCTTTAATTTTTTCCCGTCTTGGCAAAGCGGGTGTTTGTTTTGCAGAATAACTGTTCAAAAACAGACGTGATGCATTCTGTTCGGAACAGGACGTGGACGCAGCCTACCCTGTGCGTCAAGGAAGACAGCCGCGGCCCAAAGAGACTTGGCAGGAGAGGTCAGGTAACTTGGAAGAGAACTTCTGAGGCCCTGAATGCCGCCGCATGGTGACGCTAGTCTATTTCTTGAGCTTTTGGTCACACACACACACACACACACACACACACACACACACACACACACACACACACACACACACACACTGGGTCTAACGCATGTCTTACAAAACATTTTATTGCCTGGTTAAACACTCAGCCTTTTGAGTTTTTGTGACTAATTTGAACGTTATGATAACGTTATAAACAACGCATGATGAACACTAGAGCCCTTTCACCGCACTGTTGCCAACCGCCAGGCAGACATCCAGGAAAAAGTAGCGAATGGCGCGGCTAAGAGGCGCTACCGCATCACTAGGTTGCTCCACAGGTTCAGCAAGCAGATGAGGTCACGCTGCAAAAGCCAACGGTGCTATTTTTGTTGCGGCTGCGATGATGTAGTGGCCGAGAGATTCTCAAGAAGTAGCCACAGCGCTGGAGCTGGCTTGCTTGCTGTCTGGTAACGGTTGCTTGGTAAATTCCTATAACACAAAGCTTCCTTGGATGCTGCCAACAACAACCCATAAGTGGCAACTGGCAAGTTTCAAATTCACATCCCGGCGTGAAATGATCTCTTACTGTTGACTTGACCTAATACTTTCACATAAATATTATCCTAAGCAAGGGGAGTATTGCGGCACCATTGTTAGCGCTGTTTGTTTAAGCGGGAAAAGTTGAATCCACTTTGGTGTGTTTGTTCCTGCCACCTCACGAACTCTGTGTTTGAACTGGCGACATGAAGACAGTCTATTTTCAGTTAGTGGAGTAAAAATAGAGGGGTGCACATTCTTTCAAGTTCGCCACGACAAAGCAAAAGTGGAGATGTAAGGAAGACATTTGAGTTTTTATTTACATTCCCCATAGACCTGTTGTAGCCTAATAGGCTGCTGAAAATGCAGGCCTAACCTGTGTAATGTAATTATTAGCCAATAAACAAACTAGGCCTACCCGGCACATGTATTAAATCTGATGGATAACCATTCATTACAGCACCTACCATATCACCAATCACGCGTAAAATATTTTTTTTAGTTATGGATTAATCTCTTAGGGATTAGCATACACAAACAGTCCCCAATGAAATGTAATGTGGGGGCATACTCCAGATATATGCTGCACAGATATCGAATATCCATGGCACGCTGCTGAAAGTATGATCATTTGCACTTGGTGTGGGTGAAAAGTGCGTGCGTAAAACGACAGGGCTTCTATTCAGACAGTTGTCATGGTTGACACGGCTGACCCCAAACATTTACATAGCCTACTGTCATTGAAGGTAAAGCCTTTGACTGAGCTCTAAATCGCTCAGTCATGCATGCTTCGGGATGTGAATGGAGGCAGCTACAACTAGTGCAGTGGTATGCCATTTAGTTATCGCAGTTTTTCAAACAATATGAACCAAGTCATTCATTGGGAAGCTACGTATTATAGATGCCATACAATTCACGAGAAACTAGTTCATAAAAATACTAGGATACTATTTCAGCAGTAGGTCAATGGCATATAGCATACATGCACCTAAATTACCAGATCAACGGATATAATACTGTACACGCACATGGATAAATAGTTTGGTCCAAGTAATCCGTTTGAATGAATGAAAGAATGAATGAGAGACTCTAAACAATACATGAGGTCGGTTTCGTGTGTGTGCGTCAGCACGGGATTTGGTCACTCCAAGTCTGCACTTTAATCTGCAATAGGCTAGAGCAGCAAGGTGGCTCTGCACTTCGACTGGCTTGCTCATGTTAAAAGTAAAACTATGACCGACGCACACGAACACGTATATCTGGACTTTTATAACATCATGTTGCCAGCGTAGTTCCTCTCACAATTACGCACGGTTGACTCGCCGCATAGCCTACCTCTAGGGCAAGGTATAATTCAAAATTCGCACATATCATTTAGCCTACAAAAATCACTCTTACCTGTCAGTAACCAACGTCGACTTCAGCGCAAGTTCAGTAGTCCATCATTTCCTTCTTGTCAAAGTGAACTCTTTTTGTTGACTCCTGCGCCGTTAACTGGCAACGCCTACATATACACCAGGCTAGACGCCTCGCGCGCTCGCTCTCTCTGTTGCAATATCCGACCACTAGGTTTTGAGAAGGCGGTATTGATCAACAGAAAGTTCTTTGAATTGTGTCCCGACACAGTGCGTGCGTTCATGTTGCTGTCACGAAGATCTGTGACAAAATGAAAACAGAAAGTGACTTAAAACTAAATTTAGCCGATGGAGAGCAATGCCAAATAAATTTTACACTGTAGAGAAAAAGAGGTAGAAGACAGGGACGGATCATGACTCCATGGGCCCCTGGGCCAGACAACAAGAAAGGGCCCCCTCCAGATGTTAGAGACCCTATATTGTTGGTCATTCAGGTGTTTTCCCCTGAAAATATGTGAAAATAGAGTTGTTAAAAGTGTGATTTTACACAACATGAGAATAGAAATGTAGAGGAATGGGCTTCAGGGCCCTCTGGACTCTTGGGCCCCTGGGCCTGGGCCCGGTAGGCCCTTGCAGTAATCCATCCTTGGTAGAAGAAGAATATTATTATAATGATGAAGTGCAGTTCAACAGACAAACAATCATGAGACAAACATCAACTGAGTAAATCTGAAAGGCATCAAAAAGAACAGTAGGCCTAATTATACAACCCTCTCCAACATAAACTCTAAGAGTTAACCACAGTGACATGTGTCATTTGTTTAATCGGCATTCTGAGAGTAAAAAGGCCAGTGGCATCAGTGGCAAAACTAGGGCTACATTGTTGGCCGGTTCTCTCTCTGCTGAAAACACTCAACTACATCATAACAACATTGCTATGACAATGCATTACACATGCATGATGTAATACAATATTTCAGTCATCATACAGATCTTCTCCTACTCTTACCTGACATTGTAGAAGGCCGTAGGTTATGTGAAATGGATGCTGTTAAAAATGGATGGCTGTTGTTAATGCTAACTTTGGTCATATGATCCAACCTTCCTATTGTGCAGAGGCGTACCAATTCAAATAGCTATATCTTCAACGGTCTGAGAGGATTCTCATTCATCCAGGTCATCTTAGTCAAAAGAGTTTAATGAAGTCTGATTCTTGCTCATTACAGAGGCCCAGCTATGGCTCAAGCAACTGAGCACTGGACTGATATGCCGGCAACCCGGGTTCGATTCCAGCACTGGATTGTAATAGAGTAGAGTAGAGCAGTGTTTCCCAACCAGGGGTACGTGCACCTACGCAAGCACACCTCAGGGGGTATTTGGAAAAATGTAATAATAACAAATATGTGGAATGTAGTCACATTGGGATAGAGGAACAGATATAGAGCATGAGTGAGAGGGGTACTCATCATATGACAAAATTGCTTAGGGGGTACGCAGGATAAAAAAGGTTGAGAAACACTGGAGTAGAGTAGAGCAGAGTAGAGTAGAGTAGAATAGAGTAGAGTATCATTTATTGATCCCGAGGGAAATTAAGGTGTCAAGTAGCATACATACATAATACGGAAGAAGAGACAACAACGCAACACCCCCAGGATGAGGTCTTTCATGGTTGTTTGTTGGGTGATGTTTAAGGGTGAAAGGGATCGCCACTACTGTAAGTCTTAGCTGCTATTTACCCTCTTATAGGCTTGGGGGCTCAAAGCGGCTGTCTGCCTAGCCTGGTGACAAGATGCGCCTCTGCGAATATGGATGGGTGCCTTAGCTCACCACGACACAACACCCCCAGGATAAGGTCTTTCATAGTTGTTTGTTGGGTGCTGTTTAAGGGTGAGGTTAAGGGATCGTCACGGCAGCCTCATGCTGCTCTTGTGACTCCTTAATGGCCTGTGTGACACTCTGTGGCGCGAGGATGAGGCCCCGCCATTTAGACGTCGCTTTCCAGCCATGGCCTGGGGGCACTGTGGTCACTGCATGCGGATGTCAGGACTGCAGGGGGTCAAGGTGGTCAGATGACCGAGAGAGAGAGAGAGAGAGAGAGAGAGGCGCCCGTCTGATGGATTATTTGCTTCAGGGGTGTCGAAATGGGTCCAGGGGCTGGCCTGGGACAGAAAAAAAATCGGACCGGGTATTTTCAGCCAAGACCGGTTCGCCAGGCACTGAGAGAGAGAGCTGAAAAGAAAATAAAGGTCCGCAACACTGTTAAATGCTCCCTAATATTTAATGTTGTGCAATTAAATATTAGGGAGCATTTAACAGTGTTGCGGACCTTTATTTTCATTTCAGTTATCTTACGTTTAGTCCAGCACCTGTGCCACTGATGTGCGCGCATTCTTTGACTTTCTGGACTAAGAGAGAGAGACCATGGAGCCTGTGACAACATTATTCGTCTAATGTGAACTAATGTCACCACAACAGTCAGAGTCAGCAGCTTAATCTTTTTTTTTAAAACTTTTTTTTTGGTCTCTTTGACTCCATCCATGACAGGACAGTGAAGACGGTGACAGGAAGCGAGCGGGGAGAGAGAGACGGGGAAGGGCCTGCAAAGGACCCAGGCCGGGAATCGAACCTGGGTCAGCCGCATGGCAGACGAGTGCCCCAACGTTCGGAAAGGCAGGGCCCAAAATGCTTAATCTATTATCTGACTCGGAGAGGCCTGTTGAAATCGCAGGAGGACTGATACCACTTACATGTAGGAGAGGGCCAGGACAAAATCATCAACAGTTCACCGGGCAAATGCCCCCGTATGCCCTTTGGCCAATCCAGCCATGGCCAATGGGCCCCATTTTTACACGTCTCATTGACATTTGTGTATGTTGTGCTTTTATGGTTAACACAAGTTTGCTCTACAGTGGGTGCAGTGTTCTACACTGATGATCATTGCGTGTGAGGAAGAGGCTGTATTGTGTTTGTGACTTGGACGTTGCACTCTACATACAGCTACACAATAAAAAAAAATGGCAACAGGGTAATATTGGTAACACCTTATTTTAGGGAAACATCTATTAGCACTAATACATACAATGTGCCTGTATAAGTAACTTGTAAGGCATGTACAAAGCAAAATCAAACATTTGTTAGGCATGTATTCGCAAATGTCTTGTTCATGCACAATAAGGGATTTATTACCAATTTAACCTTAGTAAGGACCTAGTAGGCCTTAGCGTTTGCTTAGTACATGCCTTACAAGTTACAAGTTATGCAGGCATTAACATTGTATGTATTAGTGCTAATAGATGTATCCCTAAAATAAAGTGTTATACCAAACAAAAGGAAACGGCACATTTCTACATCTCATTGTGACTTGTCAGTTGAGTCCCACATACACAGTGTGTAGAGCCCTGCTAGGCTATGTGCCCTACTACTCCTCAGGCTACACAGTCGAGCTACACGATAACATGTATTGACACTTCATCTAAGGTTTCATGTGTGACCTCTAAGACGTGTTAAGGAAATTCAGGGTACGTATTCTCAAATTTCTCGTTATTTGGACAAAAAAGCCTCAATATTGATATGATTTTGTTTAACACACAATTTGTACTACATATAGGGTTTATGACTTATATAAAATGTATAATTTATACTTATACACCTATTCAAGCCATCATTTTTTTAGACATGTATTCATTTACATGTGAACCAGAAAACAAAAAGTTTAACCTAAAATGTTTGTTTACACACACACACACACACACACACACACACACACACACACACACACACACACACACACACACACACACACACGCACACGCACACGAACAAACCATTTCTTATAACTGCAGGAGACTTAGAGAATGTCAAAGACGAAACTGAAACGCTGAGATTGTGAATGTCGAGGAACTACGTATATGTGGATCAACACAGGTGACGTAAGAGGTGACATAACCGGGGGTTTTGGTGGTGGATCTCTAGACATGGGCCTGTGATGAACCAAGTACACTTCACAGAAATGGGGAAGCCAGTGTTGACACTGGATAATAATGTCACGCACATCGAATTAAGGTGTAGTGTGGTAGACTAGCATTATGTCAGACCTAATGCAACTAAGAAACTATAGCAACAATGTAATTTGGTATTTATTAGTCAGTAAAGCAGACTGCCACCAAGAGAAGAGCAATCAACGGCTGCCAAGCAGGGGGCTTTGAGAAACTTTGACCATGGCCGTAGCCACATATGAGGTAAGGGAGGTCCGGACCTCCCTTACTTTTAGAGAAAATAATATTTTTCATACATGAAAAAGGGGATCTTCTCCATTGTTCGCAATTTTGAATGTCCAGAAATCTTTTCAGCTGCAAAACATACTGTAAACTGTGGTCATACTAGTAAATATTAGTTCATTATTTTAGTTCATTTAGTTCATTATTTAGCAAATATTCATGAAAAGACCAAAATTGGTTCAAGACAGCATAGTTTCAATGAGCAACATAGTTACAATAGATACTCCGGGCAACAGCCTACACAGTTTCCTGGTGAACCAGTAGCCTGTAAGTAACAGGCTACTGGCACACTGCCCTTTCACGCCTCTCCGCAGGCAGGGTTTAGTCAAAAGATGCTTGCACGTGGTTGGAGCAACCTCATATGAATGACATGACACTTCGACCACTCACGTTGAAGCTTTGTGACGTAGGACGTGTCGTCACGTAAGCGCTGCCAGGTCGGGAACCAAAACAGAACAACATCCTTTAGAAAATCAACTTGAGGTATTTTGGATAACACCGCTGAAATTACTGCTTCCATCCCGACGCATGATAACTCCTCGCACGCCGCCATTACTGTTGTGATTCAGGGAGGGGGCGGGCACAGCCGAACTACCCTGGGGGAGGGAGTTGCGTTCGATAAACGTCATACCCACTGAAATCCCTCCCTACGATCCTGATTCGTCGTGCTGCCCCGTTTATTTCGTAAACGGAGGAGGAGAGCGAATCACAGGTGTACCAGAAGGTTTGTGTAGCCCAGCCCCCTGGGCATCAACACATAGCTTCTGGTTCACCAGGAAACCTACACAGTGCACCTTTAAAAAAATTCTGGCACGCTGCGAGTGCACTATGGACCTCCCTTATGTCAAATTCCTGGCTACGGTCATGCCTTTGACTGAATGAAAATGAAAAATCATTTTTTGCAGAAGAATTGAGTACAATTTTGAATTTAGCAATTAATAAAATTGGCTCTAGTAAATTCAATTTTTCATTAATCACTGTCCTGAGTCAGCCGATGCTTATTTGTCATTAGTAAGTGAACGATGACTCTCGCGACCACTTCCACGGTCCGCTGTCAGAGAACCACAGGTATGTTACAGGCACCGCACAAACTACGTCATCCTACATTGTGCCCCTTTAACGTCAAGAAATTCTTTCAAGAAATACTATATCAAATAGTATACTCTTTAAAAGTTCTGCAATTTAAATGTTTTAATTAAGCCTGAGACAATGTACAATTACAATTCACAGCACAAAAAACAAAGTGTAAATAAAAGAAATAAGTGCATAATAAAAGGCCTTACAGTAAACAATGTACCATTTTGTGTGACACTGATATATATGAACAGAACTTACGTAAAATGTACCATGTTGTTGAAGTAAGAATCACTTGATGTTGAGTTACAGAAAAATTTAGGTTTGATTTTCACAACAATTTCACAACTGCATTACATTTGATGATTGTAAAATATGATTTCTGGTCATACTTTCTAATTTAGCTTCATCTAATAGATTAAGTGTTAAACAGAAATAAAAACATTTACAGTGAAATATTTGAAATGATTAATAATTGCTATTTACACTATTGATTATCCATCTCGAACACCTTTACAACAGTAGGACTGTTACTGAGACATTATATTTCAATCCATAAACTATTTAAGTGTTCAATTAAACAGATCATCCAAATACACGGTGTCCATTTTACAGCGTTTTTACAACTGCTGTGCTGTCAAACGGTTTTAGTAGTTCCAAGTCAATGTGCTTTGGCCATGGCACATCTGAAGACGGCACCTTGCAGTCTGTTTAAGCTTTGAGAAGTTCTCAACTTACTGTAACATGAATGGAAGTAGGAGTATTTACGAGTATTGGGCAAATTGAAGTGCAAGGGAACAGCGCCCTCTGCTGAAAGTTAGAGGAGCTGATAAAGGAGAGACATAACCAACAGCTTTTAAAATCCTGAGTCAAATAAATACACTATAGGCTCTAAAATACAAACATTTGTCTAAAAAGTGTCTTGAAAATCTCCAGTAGTCGTGACAAATAAAATCCATTCTACACATCAAAAATAATATAAAATCATACAAACTATAAACATTTACTGTACATCTTATAATATTTACAGAAAGGACAAGCTTTGCCCACACACACCCTCTTGTGGAGTCTTGTACAGTGATACGCACAACAAATAAGTTCTCGGAAGAACCCCAAGGTTTCTCAGAGATCTTTTTAAAGGTTCCCTCACACTCCAAAGTAAAATGTTCTTCAAAGGAGCGTTGTGTTCTTAGGGTCTTTCAGTAACCAGAAGAACCCCTTGGATATTTTCCTATAGATTCTTTGGAGAGCTTGGGTTCCACCAAAATGGCAACCAGATAGTTCTTCGAGGAACTTTTTAATTTTTACAGTGTAGTCTGCTTGTGATCTCCCTGATGCAGTAGACCTGTTGAGCAGGAGCTGGTCCTTGTGTGTCAGTGTATGGACGTGGAAGGGAAGGAGGAAGAGGAGGAGGAAGTGGAGGAGGAGGAGGAGGAGGAGTGGGGGTGGGGGGGCAGCGGTCAGTAGCCAGGCCGCACCCTCCTAGTGACGCAACGCCTTCAGCGTTGCTACTAAGTCAGGTCAAGAGCAATGCAAGTACTTTCTGAGCTCCCCAAAAAATCGGGAACTCCTCCCACTTTGTCGGGAAGCATACAACCATTAGCAAACCAAGGGAGTCGGGTCAACCATGCCATTTGGGAAACGTTAATTGTATATGCTCTTGGTCAGACCAAGTCTTGAAGAGATCTGAGAGTCGATGATAATCAGGCCAGCGGTCAGGGAGGAGGAGGAGTGGGAGGGGGGCAGCGGTCAGGGCTGTGGCCCACTGAAGGTGGAGAGGGGCAGGCAGAGCAGTGAGCAGAAGGTGGGGTGCAGCGGCTGGATCTGGGAGGAGAGCATGCGGCCGCGCGACCAGTCTGCCGAGCTGTCTGGCTTGTAGCACACCGACACTTCACACCTGCAAGAGAGACAAAACGTGTTATATCACACTTGTGTAATTCAGCACGTATGCTTTGCAAAAAAAAAAATGTAGCTTAACTTGTGAACGTGCCTTGGCGGCGCATTGATACACTAGAGTTATGGTGTGCGTCTATAGACAGTTAATCAACACCCCATTTAGCGCATCGCAATGGTTGATTCCAAACTGCCGCAGTATAATGCCGTTTAATTCAACAAAGACGCTTTTGCACACCTCTGTAGTTGGGCAGGTGCGTAGGATGTTATCCCAGAGGGGTTGTCAGTCAAGTGCAAAGAAATCCTGCACACTGTCCATTCCACCAACAAACTTTAATACAACGTTTCGGTCATCCGACCTTCTTCAGGTAAAGTATCTTTACTTGAAGGAGGTTGGATAATGCTGTTCAACTCATTAAGACATGGGATTATACATTTGCTGTTACCAGAATGGCAATGACCAAGTTGTAGTGCATTACTAAAGGCCCTACAGTATGTTATGTCATAGTAGTGTAGTAATATGGTAGTTAAACTTTTCAATGACTATTACAGCATGCCACAGGAGGTACGGCATGCACTATGGGGCCACGGAAAATAACCACTGGAACTAAAACAATTGAACAACAACAAAGAAGTAATAGAGTGACTTGCATGTGTACAGATCTATGTGACACCTTGACACCTTGACAACGCTACCCCCCCTCATCCCCACCACCATATCTGCGACTGAACATTCCACCTGCACTACTACATCTGTGACTGAACTTTCAACCTGCACTAACTCAAAACATACACATGCAAACACACACACACACACACACACACACACACACACACACACACACACACACACACACACACACACACACACACACACACACACACACACACACACACACACACACACACACACACACACACACAAGCACACTGCACTTTCTGCACTAAACCCAAACATACACACACTGACAAACAACTCATACTCACACACATACACACACACACACACACACATACACAGGTACACACACACAGACGCACACCGCACTTTCTACCTGCACTAAACACACACACACACACACACACACACGCACACAAAACACATACAAACACACACACACACACACACACATACTGCTGCTGGTGTATTTAATAAACCTTTTTTAATAAAGGACTTTTAGAAAAAGCACAACAAAATACTGTCTATGTCCATGTATGAGTACTGTCTATGTCTATACTGTCTATGTCCTTACCTAGATTAGTCTATGTCTGCATGGGAGAGCAAGAAACGCAATTTCAAATTCTTTGTATGACCAGTGCATGTAATGAAATTGACAATAAACTTGACTTGACTTGACTTGACACCTTAATTTCCCCTTGGGATCAATAAATGACACTCTACTCTCTACTCTACTCTACTCTACTCTACTCTACTCTACTCTACTCTACTCTACTCTACTCGACTCTACTCGACTCGACTCGACTCTACTATGTGCGGAATGACATACATACCAGAATATCTGTTACAAAAGGAAGCAGGAAATGGTTCGAAATGATTCAATGATGTGCATGTGCATACCCCCCTCTTCAAAATGAGTTTCAAACATCTGACAGGTGCAGTAAGTCTTGCAGTATTACTTTGACTGCATTTTTTCAATATTGCTCATGCTACGTGTTTGGTTTCATAGACACTATAGCTACGCACACAGGGCCGGTTCTAGTCAATTTGGTGCCCTAGGTGAGCACTCCCTTTCCCCTTTTCCTTTTTGTGCATTCGTAGCACTGTACATCTGATCGAGCACATCTGATCTATTATCTACAAATATATTGAGTGTCCAAGAACATTCATTGTTAATGGGAAGTTTAATGTCTTATTTTGCTTGAAGCTCTAATTTTGTGGGAGTTTTTGGTATTCCTGGCGCCCCCAAGACATTTTGTGCCCTAGGCGACCGCCTTGTCTGGCTATGCCTAACACACCAGCCCTGTGCGTACAAATAGCTCAGTCAGGATTACATTCCAGAGGAACTCCAGTCATGATTGCAGGAAGTGAAACAATCCTTGACTATTTGTGCGCCATGAAAAAGAACAAGGTAGAATTTTAAGAAAGAGCCCCCCCATTCACCTGATAACACTGGCATTATTCAACATGTTCTGTACTGATGATTTTACTTTTCCCATAGACAACACAACAACTGTATTGACCAATGACTGAGAAAATGAATGCCATCATTTAATTTCAGAGGAATTGTAGAAAGTGTAGAAAGGCCAACATAAACGTGTAGAAAGTGAAACGTAAAAAAGGAGATATGAAAGAAGAAAGGCATGCGTGCAGGGGTTCTCTTGTGTAACTGAGGTCGTTCTGCAGTAGCTTGCCTCTCAGGGCTCAAACTTGTGACCTACCAGTCAATGCTACAGTTCGGGCATGGGAGGCACAGCAGCACGATACCGCTGAGCTAAAGGTCCAGACCGATAGCTCAGCGCTACTGATACTGTATGACTTCGGGAGGGAGGTTTACTAACGTTCTACCGTCAAACTCTTCAATTACGTTCTTTTGGGGCTCAGACGTCAGGCGATGACGTCTGACGTGTGCTTATACTAGTAGAACGCCATGGACCCGTCTACATGCATTAGTCCCATAATGCATGCCATACCTCCTGTGGTACGCTGTAATAGAATAGTAATTGAAAATTTAACTACCATAGTATTTCACTACTATGACATAACACAGGGCCTTGAGTAATGCACTGGGACTTGGTCATTGCCATTCTGGTAACAGCAAATGACGGTGTGTCTTAACGGGTTTACGTGTTCGATGACTACTTTTGGCCTTGGCCAGCCTCCTGTACCTGATGACACTCTGGAGGATCTTCTTCTCGTCCTGGTCCAGGCAGACGGCGAAGGTGGTGCTGCCACTGCCGATCACCTGCACCTTGTCCACCTTCACCCGGGTGGTGGTGAGTTGCTGTGGAGGAGGAGGAGGAGACACACAGTACAGATGCACATTAGTATACGGAAATACAGTATACTCCAAAGTGCAAGATAGATAGTAACCAAGGACATCTACAGTATAAGGGGACAGGGTGGTTCCATAGAACTCCATTCAACTCCATACTAACCCCGCCACACCCCCAACCCCCGCCCCGCCCCGCCGTTGCATCATAACAGAGTAGAACAAACCCCATCCCCTTACTTACTGTATCATTGATATTAACAAATATAGTGGCTTCACATTAGTGGTTGTGAGATGATGTGGAAGAGGAGACACACAGTACAGACACACATTGATACGGAACTACGGTATGTTCTGAAGACAGGGCAGTACAGCTGGGATTTGATCCTACAGCCTTCCTAACTGTTAGGCCACATCTGTTTACAGTAGAGTAGAGAAATTTTATTGATCCCCAGGGGGAATTTCAGGTGTCAAGTAGCTCCATAAATAAACACACAGACACAGACACAGACACACACACACACACACACACACACACACACACACACACACACACACACACACACACACACACACACACACACACACACACACACACACACACACACCAGGTTCAAAGAGTTCTAAGGATCCACACACATACACGTATGCGCCTGGGTAAACAACCTTGCCCTTGGGACTGGCATCTCATGGGAGAATGGGTTGATGCCCATGCTAAGGATAGCTTGACGTCAAGACAAATTTGGCTAAGATATGGTGCAAATAAATGGTAAAAAAAATAATTTTTACCCTTCCACTCATCTGCTTTTCCATATATACCGCCCCCCCTCTTTTTTTGATCTATGTCACCTCTCCACCCACACACTATACACCTACACACACTCAGAGGTGCAGATGAAACAACATTCACAGACACGCCCACTCACAGTACACAGGTGGATTGTGCGCGCGCGCACACACACACACACACACACACACACACACACACACACACACACACACACACACACACACACACACACACACACACACACACACACACACACACACACACACACACACACACACACACACACACACACACACACCACAACACTACATGCCCTGCCCACACATACGCACTGCCTACACACACGCCTACACACAACCCTACACACACAGCAAAATCTTCAGTCAGTCAGGTTGCCACAGTTGGAATGGCAACTGAAGCAAGATCATTCTATTCTCGCTTCACTGATATCATGGAAAGGTGAGGGAAATGTTCAGACCTGACATTTGAATATAGTATTATAACTCCTCCTGACAAAAATTGGCGAGTGCTTTCTCATATTTGCATTTTAACTTTCACCAGTTTTCTGAAGGTGACAAATTCAGATTCAGGTATAAACTTCCTTTAGCAGGTTGTATTTCAGTAATGATTCGTGTCCATTTTTATGTTACAAAAAACAAACAAGAATATTTTAAAGAATTCTGATTGTAGGGCCTTACAGTGAGATTACCAATCCTTCAAAGACCTACAATGAAATAATAGAGCGCCTCTCCTCTCCTCCCCTCCCCTCCCCTCCCCTCCCCTATTCTATTCTATTCTATTTCACTTTTAAGTAAGATGCGTGAGAACATCTCATGTTGATCGATCACCAGAGCTGAGCTGAGAGTATCTCTGTATATCTGCAGACTGTGGGGCCTCGCAAAAAAAGATGTTAACTCTTGAAACGAAAAAAAAAATGAAATCTTATACCTCTCCTCTCCACTCTTGCATAAGGCTGACACAATATGCATGAGAACATCTCGTGTTGATCTGTGGCCAGAGCTGCGTTCAGAGTATCATCATATCTGCAATGACTGATTTCCTCTTCAGCTCAGCATTTAGCCACATCAGACTGCTCACCAAGAGAAAAAAAAAGCTGCACATTTTTTTTCTTCTTCTTCTTCTGTATTTGTCGTTCTAGAATCCTCTGTTTGAAACCGCACGCTTTCACTTGACCTGTGTGCGTGCTGCATGCCTCGTCTCCTTCTGCTCACCTGTGTGTGTGTGTGTGTGTGTGTGTGTGTGTGTGTGTGTGTGTGTGTGTGTGTGTGTGTGTGTGTGTGTGTGTGTGTGTGTGTGTGTGTGTGTGCGTGTGTGTGTGTGTGAATGTGTAGTATCAAGATTGCACAAGTATTTGTGGCAAACGACAGATGATAGAAAAAAAGGAAAGGGGGCCTCAAGAGTCTCACACTATTTTGACATGGTCTTGAGCAAGGCACCTAATTTCACGCTGTTCCAGGGACTGTAACCAATAAGTGTGAATCGCTTTGTAAAAGAAGCAGCATCTCTGTGTAACATAATCCAATGTTATTGCCTTGCTTGTGGTCGCACACACACACACACACGCTAACATGCACACACACACACTAGGGCTGTAACGATATTGTATCAAACCGAGAAATCGTGATACTCAGAGTCACGATACTGTATCGTGCTGTAAAGAGGCAGTATCGTGATACGCCCTTTCAAAGTTCTGTTATCCTTCAGTCCAGAAAACAGCCATATGATTCGAAGTGAAAGTGCTTCCAAGCTTCAAATGAGATACATTTCAGAAATCGTGGGGTGTATCGAACCGTAGGTCAAAAATCGTCATACGAATCGAATCGTGAGTTGAGTGTATCGTCACAGCCCTAATACACACACACACACACACACACACACACACACACACACACACACACACACACACACACACACACACACACACACACACACACACACACACACACACACACACACACACACACACACACACACACACACAGTTTTTTGTTGCGAGTGGTAAGTGAAGTGGTGATGGGTCACCGCTCATCTGTTTAGAAGGTGCGGGATTCCGTTGAAGTGTCTCTTCAAAAAGGAGACAATCCGCACACTTCAGGCCTTTTTTGTGCAAAGCTTTACTTGACTTGCGAGCTTTCGGTCCTAGACATTGAAAGCTCAGAAGTCAAGTAAAGCTTTGCACAAAAAAGACCTGAAGTGTGCGGATTGTCTCCTTTTGTGTTGCGAGTGGTAAAACCAGAGACGGTCTATACATGAGTTCACTGTGTTTATAAACACGATGTGGTGAGGAGAGGAAAGACACTGGCAACCAACCACGTGAGCTGATTTTTTTTTACCAACTGTGGTTTCCAACAATCACAGGTTGAGCTGTGCGCAGCTAGTGTCGCACAGCCAGGAGAAAACAAAAATTTAGAACCAATTTAACTAAGAAAAGAACTAAGAAAATCTTTGGTGAAACTCACCTGGTTGTAGCCCTTCTTGGACTTGGAGTTCTGCCTCTTCAGCACCTCCGTCATAGTCAGCTGAAGGCACTCCATCTTGGAGTCTACAAGAAAATAACATGCACACAAACTTAGTGTCAGTTCTTCTTCTTCTTCTTTCCTCTTCTTAGCTGAGTGCTTTTTATTTCTTTTTGTCTTTTTTTCCCCCCTGTAAATACCCTTGCAGACCCTTGGACTGAAATGATGGTCTCAAAGGATTATATGGACTGAAGGGACTATATGGACTATATGACTACTGTATATGCACCAGAGCTTGTTATGAATGTAACCGTCTAACCCCCCCCACCCCTAAAAGCAATAAAAAGTTGATCACAAAAAAAAAACTTAGTGTCAGTTGTGTGTGAGTGTGTATATGTATGTGTGTGTGTGTGTGTGTGTGTGTGTGTGTGTGTGTGTGTGTGTGTGTGTGTGTGTGTGTGTGTGTGTGTGTGTGTGTTGGACTTTAAAGGATATTCTGATGGTCCACACAACATTGAAGCGACATTGGCCATTTTATTTTTTGTAAAAACAGTAAAAGCGTACAAAGACATTGCTTTTGCTGACAGGTTAGGGATTGTTTTGGTCTGGCTACAGTTTAGGTATTCCTTCGTTTGACATGAACAGGAGTCAATGAAAGGTCCTCACAAGTATAGAAAAAGAGAGCGTGTGACCTTGTGTGTGTGTGTGTGTGTGTGTGTGTGTGTGTGTGTGTGTGTGTGTGTGTGTGTGTGTGTGTGTGTGTGTGTGTGTGTGTGTGTGCGTCAGTGTGTGTGTGCATATGTTTGTTCATGTATGGGTGTGTGTGTGTGTGTGTGTGTGTGTGTGTGTGTGTGTGTGTGTGTGTGTGTGTGTGTGTGTGTGTGTGTGTGTGTGTGTGTGTGTGTGTGTGTGTGTGTGTGTGTGTGTGTGTGTGAATACATGTGTGAAAGCATACAACTACCTTGTGCATGTCAGTTTCTCAGTTGCTGAGAACTAGCAACAGTCAAAAACTAGAAAGCACAGTTCTTGATGACACTGATTAGAGATACCCATATCCACGTTCAATCATCAACGCAGCACAGTCCACTGACTCACAGACACTCACACACACTTAGAGATAATGTACAAATGAGAGACCGACGTACCGAGTTCCTCCATGCTCTTGCAAGCTTTTGTCAGGTTGATGGACGTGCAAACTTTGTCTGCTTTGGTCGAATGACTTCTGCCACTTATGAAAACCTGTGGAAAGACAGAAAGAATGAAAGAATTAAATAAATATTACATTACATTACATTACACACTTAGTTATTTTACATACAGGGCATTGGATACAGTCCCTGGAGTAGTGTGGGGTTAGGTGCCTTGCTCATTTTTCAGCCATGGAGTGAGGTAGGGATTCGAAGGGTGGGATTCGAACCTGCAACCCTCTGATCTAAAGCAAATCTCCTTGACCATTAGGCCACAGCTTCACATAAATTGTGAAGGGGTATGTGTGTGTAAACAGACTGTTTCTTGATTTGTTAATTATCTCGTTCATTTTTGGGATGCCTCTTTTCATAAATCATAAATCATTTCATTTACACTTGATTTTGTGGTCACTGTTGCACTGTAAGTGTATCGGCAGGATCATGAAATACAGGGTAAAAGTTTGTAACGATATTCAACATGATGTACAGTAGTTAGCGTCATTGTAACAGACTTCGTACATGGTATATTATACGTATATTACCTTTTACGAACCCTGTGGTACAATGACAGTAGCTACATGTTGAAATTCATGTCATGTTATCATTTTACTTTAAAGTGTGTGTAAATGTAACTTACACCATCAATTATAGTACTTACCTCACACAAACCCTAATTCGTTAAGCTAATAATAATAAGTAATATACGCTATAATCAGGGTTTGAGTAAGGTATGTAGTATGTGAGGTGTAAGTATTGTAACATTCACATACACTGTTAAGTTAAGAGCAACCATAACCTCTTACCCGGTTGTAGGCGACGTCCAGATTCAAAGGCACTGCTTCACGGTCCCCATCGATGCCAAACCTCTTGCTCGCAGCACCTACACACAGCACAATACCAACACTGTTTCAAACAAACTAGCCAGAGTTACCTGGGTCCTGAACTAAGAAGCTGGTTCAGGAGTAGACCATGTCCTCAGTCCTCCAGGGCTCTTCTATTAGATCAGAGGTTCCCAAACTTTTTCCCCCTGCGCAACCCCTTGTACATTTCAATGTGGTTCGTGCACCCCCTGAGCAAATATTTTGGTGTGCCGATGGCCGCGCAAGTATGGATTCACAGCTCATTCACTGCACATTATGCACAGTTGTTTTGGGGAATCCTCTCTTCCAATAGTCTTGGAATTAAACTACACTTCAGATGGACCCTTCCAGCATATAATTAAAAACTACGGTAACACTTTTTTAGGGATACATCTATTAGCACTAACACATACAATGTACCAGTATAAGTAACTTGTAAGGTATGTACAAAGCAAAATCAAACATTTGTTAGGCATGTATTCGCAAATGTCTTGTTCATGCACAATAAGGGATTTATTACCAATTTAATCTTAGTAAGGACCTAGTAGGCCTTAGCAGTTGTTTAGTACATGCCTTATAAGTTACTTATACAGGCATTAACATTGTATGTATTAGTGCTAATAGATGTATCCCTAAAATAAAGTGTTACCGCAACTACTTAATGTTCATTAATGCTAGATAAAAACTCACATATCCACCATTGCTCTATTCAGCTAGTGCACCCCCTTATGTCAGGCCGCGCACCCCCAGGGGTGCACGCAGCCCAGTTTGGGAAACCATTAGATGATTAACCTCTTAACCTTTTCCAACTTTATTTTGATAGGGCAGTGTCAGAGGTGGACAGGAAGCGAATTGGGAGAGAGACGGGGAGGGGTTGGCAAAGGATCCATACCGGGAATCGAACCTGGGTGAGCCGCATGGCAGGCGAGTGCCCTACCGGTTGGCCACGGCAGGGCCCCAGATTTACCTCTTAACTAATCCTGGTTTACTCCTGAACCAGCTTCTTAGTTTACCCCTCAGTTGGATGTGAGGTGTTCTGCATAGGTATGATGATTTGTGTTTATCGTTTGTTTGTTTGTTTGTTGGATCCTCATCACCAGTGGCAATACTACAGATATCATCCTTGTATTGTCTGTTATAAATCTGTCTTGGATAAAAGCAGTTGCTATAAGACTATGCATTTTTTTTTATTTTAAGTTTACTGTTAGTGCAAAGTTCAAGAGAGTCCTTGTGCACAAGCCCTCAGCAAAGCAGGTGCAGGTGTGAGGCAGGAGAAGGTGAACAATGAAGAAAATTCAGAAGACACCGAACACTGCTTGCTGTTCTTTTTGTTACTTTATTTTTTCGCTCCGAAAAATGGTGTGGTGTATTGTCTGTGCACTGTACATATGGACTATTTATGGGAAAAGGAAGCACAAGCACGTTCCCGATATGAAAATGTATGTACATACACAGCATCAAAAGATATGCAAAAGCCACCAAAGGCACTGAGAAATTACATCCAAAGTAGCATAGCACACGCACGCACGCATGCACACGCACATACACACGCACATACACACGCACACACACTCGCACACACACACACACACACACACACACACACACACACACACACACACACACACACACACACACACACACACACACACACACACACACACACACACACACACACACACACACACACACACACACACACACACACACACACACACTCTTTAGGCTGCCCAGTATCAGCGCAGGGAGAAAATGTAGCTTTGAGACTGACCAGAGCTCCAGAGACCAGAGACTTGTCATGGCAAAAGCACACACACTGACAAATGACTGTGTGGAGATGGACTGGATGGGGTATGTGGGTAGACCTACAGTATGCGCTGGATGGAGTTCTTTTCTGTGTAGAGATGAGCTGGATGTACCACTTTTTTTTTCATGGTCAGCCTGAGCGAGCGACTGGATGCTTGCCAAAACTCATAGACATACTATACTATACAGTACTGTACATGTCTATTTATATACAATATGGCTAAAACCCATAGACCTACTATATAGTACATGTCTATCTATCTACAGCAGGGGTGGGGAAACTATGTCTCGAGGGCCATTTGCAGTTTGTTTACCCCAATGTCATTTTAATGTTATGCAGCTTCACATGAAATATGACACATTTTGTAATAGAATCTTAGAAAATATACTTGAATGCAATATACAATGAATTTGAAGCAGCCTCTCGAATGAAAAAGGTTCCCCACCCCTGATATACAGCATGTGTCTCTGGGCAGCTAAACTCACCCATGGCCTTGATGGCTCGTGTCCCAGCAGTATGGCCCAGCTCCAGGGAGTGGATGAAGACCTCCCTCCTCTTCTCCCCACCCGCTAATGTCAGCTGCAAATATCAACCATACAATAAAGAAATACACATTATAAGTCCATTGCAAAACATGACAGCTCATATCAGCAAACCCAGTTAGTGTCAGCTACAAATATCAATCATAAAATAAAAAATACACATACGTGTCAGCTACTATCAATCATACAATAAAGAATTCATATTATAAGTACATTATAAAACATGACAGCTAATGTCAGCAAATCCAGAATTAAAAAAGTACATTATAAATAGATTTGTGCGTCGTACAACAGCCGAAACCAGCTAAACACATCAGTCAAGAATAAAAAAATAACATACACACTATACAACGTAACGACTAATGTCAGCTAAAAAAAAAACAGACCTGCAGAATAAAAAATTGCATATGCATTATAAGTCCATTATGAAACATAACAGCTAATGCCAGCTAAAATGATCAGTGAGAGAATACAAAATATCATACCCATTATAAGTGCATTATAAAACATAACATATCATTTCACGTTTCATGTTTTGTCCATTACTCTCAGCATCTGTTTAAAAACTTACTCTATGTAGAACATCTTTCCAACCTGCCAGTGGAAATTCATACACTTTTTCTGAATGGGGAAATTATCTTAGGATGGACTCTAGGGGGCAGCAGCGCGCTGCCTAAAACTTCATGACCATAACTTTAAAAGGTGACTCCATGACTAGACAGTCTGAATGCATTGAGTCCAGAGATGTCCTTGTTAAGGCTTTCATTTCAAATTGTGTGCCTGTCTATCGTGTCTCCTACTGATTAAATTGGTATGTAAATTGGTACTTCCCCAATTCTAAATACAGTAGAGGGAAATCTTTCAACAAGCAACTACTGATGCATAATGCAACATGTAATGTTCAACTTCCCACCTACGCTGCACAACATCAGTGTGTATAATACTACTGACATATTAACTAATATTAGACATTGTATGTTTTATTACCCTCAGTACATGGATGGATGTGCCTTTTGTATGTATATCTATATTTGTAAATACCTTTTCACAACACCGTATCCTAATTCACAGAGAGGTGTTCATACTACATGCATGGCCTATGAGCAGTTGTTAATAGGTAGCTCCCGGGACTGTAACCAATACCCTGTAGTATCTCTAAGTTGCTTTCGATAAACGTGTCAGCTAAGTGTAATTTAATGTAATGTAATGTAATGTAATGTAATGTAATGTAGTATAGCGTACCTCTGCCTGGTAGAGCTGTATGAGAGCGGGCCGTGCAGCCTGTCTGCAGTAGTAGAGCACCAGGTCTGCAAGGATGGGCAAGCGCTCCTCCAGGGAATCATCGTACGACTCCGAGTCTATCTTCGATGTTTGCTGTGAGAAAAAAGAAACCATTGTCATTATGACACAACACACAAGTGTTCACTGCACACAATGAAATTACATTTTATGAATCACCCGTGCAAGGGGGCAGCTCCCAATGGCGCCCCAAGGGAGCAGTGCGGTGGGACGGTACCATGCTCAGGGTACCTCAGTCATGGAGGAGGATGGGGGAGAGCACTGGTTAATTACTCCCCCCACCAACCTGGCTCCCCCCACCAACCAGTCTGACGTCCTAACCGCTTACCCATGACTGAAGACATGCATGCAACATGCATGCAAAACCAAGAGTGAGAGAAAGTTTACCAACGTTTACCATCGACCTGAACCGAGACACAAACAGGATGTTGCCACACCACAAAGCTGCAACTACATTGTGTGGTCGCGCTCACCAGGGCCGCTGACAGCTTTGGCTGGGCCCTGGACAAAGTCATCTGAAAGGGCCCCCCACCCAATGCATTCAATATAATGAGGGCCCAATTATGGGCCCCCCCATCTCCCAGGGGCCGGGACAGCTGACCTCTTTGTCCCCCCCTTGTCAGTTTCCCTGGCACTCACTAATGCACATAAAAGGGTTCCTACTGTACCGCTGGTTCCTCCCATTTAGCCCTTCTCTTCCGTATTCTTCAAAATACATGAATGAAGTGAACACGATATCAGGGCGTGTAAATATTTAGACATGAGAGAGAGAGGATTTGAGATTTGGCATGGGTGTCTGTCAGCTGATCTGTTCTACTGTCCAAGTGTTTGTTGTGTGATGTTCAACAAACAAACAGGCGCTTAATGATTTATTTTTGCATGATGTGCTGGGTAGTTGCACAATGTAAGTTACTGTATATACAATCAGTTCCTCTCATCTATTAAGAAGGGACTGTGTTTGTACACGTGTCTGTGTGTGCACGTGTCTCTGTGTGTCCGTGTATGCGTGAGAAAGTTAATAAAAGTTAATACAACGTCCAGTTTCCTCTATGCAAATCGGGCACCTGTGTGCACAAAGCTGCAGTCTTTCCTTTTAGGAAACTGTCTCTGTGCATGTTGGAGAACTAGTCTGCTTAAACATAAGCATTCTAAAATTACAATGTGTCGAATAATCCACATGAGAGATGTTTTTGTGTTAACATATTCATGTCTGTTTTCAACAAACAAGCTTTGTTGCTGCATGTGCTGTATGTGAGTGTGTGTATGTGTGGGCGCATACCTTTCTTTGCTGTTGGTTGGCATGAATTGCATGTGGGCATGGTTTAGCAGTTTTAGTCAAGGGAACATCAATGGGACATCCCCAAAAAGAAAGAAAAACAACCTGTGTGTGTGTGTGTGTGTGTGTGTGTGTGTGTGTGTGTGTGTGTGTGTGTGTGTGTGTGTGTGTGTGTGTGTGTGTGTGTGTGTGTGTGTGTGTGTGTGTGTAGTCTCACCTGGCACACTACGCTGACCGGCAGGTTGAGGAGGCTGAGGGTGTTGCGTTCGTACCAGGGGTCCAGCATGCCCAGCAGCTGGGCGATGTCATTAGTGCTGTCCTCCGACGACAACGCACTCAGGTCCTGATAGGAAGGAGCACACAGTAACACATTAATATAGTGTTTCTCTGTGTATTTAGAAAAAAAAAAGTTTTTTTGTGGTCTTTTACGACTTTATTTGACAGGACAGTGTGAGAGGTGGACAGGAAGCGAATTGGGAGAGAGATGTGGTGTGTGTGTGTGTGTGTGTGTGTGTGTGTCGGCAAAAGATCCGGGCCGGGAATCGGACTCCGGTCGGCCGCATGAGTGAGTGCCCTAACGGTTGGCCACGGCAGGTTCTAAAATAGTGTTTGTCAATGGGGGCCTCAATTAATTTGACGTTAATTTGACGTTTCAATGTTTAGCACATAAAGCTAACTGAATGTTCTTTCGATCAATCAGCCTAAGACTAAAACGGGACCTGTCTGTGCTAAATAACCACAAATAGGGCATGAGTATTTCATGAAACCTAGAGGTAGTGTAAAGTCAATCAAGAAAAAGAAGCAATATGAAACAATACATTTACAATGAAGAGAAGGATATGAAGTCAGACTACTTCAAAAGGAAAACAGCAATGCATGTTAACAAATATAAAAGTACATGCAAGTCCCTGTGCACGAGCCTTCAGTAGTCCAGGTGCAGGTGTGAGGCAGGAAAAGTTTTTTTTTTTTAAGATATTTTTTTGGTCTTTTTGACTTTAGTTGTGATAGTATAGTGAGGATGGAGACAGGGAGAGAGACGGGGAAGGGCCGACAAAGGACCCGGGTTGGGAATCAAACCCAGGTCGGCCGCATAGCAGACGAGTGCCCTACCGTTAGTCCACGGTAGGGCCGTGAGGCAGGAAAACTTAAGCACTACTGAAAGATTGTTCAGTAATGTTAGCAAACATGTTAAATGCAGTGTTTTTAGTGCCCATAACGTTTCCTCCTACCAGGTTAGATATGGCCGTCTTCAGTGGGCTGACCGAGAGGTGCTGCTGTGCCACAGGGCTGGCGCTGCCAGACACGGCGTCCCTCCTCACGGGCACGAAGAAGAAGCGCATCTTGTAGGCCCGGCACAGCCTCGGGCAGCGGCTCTCCCTCTTCCTCAGGCTGCTGTAGGCCCGGGCCACCCGGCCCGCCACGTGGTCGGCCCCGAACACCACCACCCTCAGCTGGGTGACCTCCCCGCCGCCGTCCCCCGACTCCTCCTCGTCGCTGCTGAGGATGGGCCGCCGCCGGAAGCAGACGTGGCGCAGACGCGGGGCGGTGAGCGCCTCGTCGGACGCGCAGGCCTGGGCCAACATCAACTGCTAAGAAGGTAAGATGCCATGTTAAAGTTTAAAATCTCCTAACCCCTTTAACCCTCTGCTTAATGCTTTAGCTCTTTTTGGCAAACGGTAGGCCTAATCAATATCTCAGCATCCGAAGCGCATAGAAACATGGAATAAGTTTCAGTAAAAAGCTAAGACCATCATCGTGAAGGTCTAAAGGGAGGTTAAAAAGCATCTGTCAAATGCAATGCAATGTAATGTAATGCAATGTATTGCAATGTAATGTAACGTAATGTAATGCAATGTAATGTAATGTACAATACAATACAATATCTTCTATTTGTCATTCTGACGAGCACAACGAAATTGACCATTTCTTGTTGAAGCAATAGTAAAAAATAAAATTAGAATAAAAAAAGAATAGTATATAAAAACTATGCTTTGGTAATGTAATGCAATGCAATGCATTGCGATGTAATGCAATATAATGTAATGTAATGGGGGTTCCAAACCTCCATGTCCGGCTGCTGCACCTGCTGAGGCAGCGAGTTGGAGCGTTTGGACCTCACGCCGGCCGCCTTGTCCCTTGCGTCGCTCCCCAGGCTCTTGGCCCTGGTCAGAGACGTCAGCGAGTGACGACTGCCCGACTTGAGGAGGCTGAACAGTGACGACGGCTTGGTCTTGGACTTGGGTTTCGGACTCGGACTCGGACTCGGACCGGGGCTGAAGCCGGGGGGCAGCGTGGACGCCGGGCTCCTCTGCTCCGTAGGACTGTCTCCGTCTTCGGCTTCCTCGCAAAAGTCACTATCGGTTCCCGAAGCCGAGAGCCCTCCACCGCTACCGCTACCACCTCCACCGCCGCCGCCACTGGTGCTGCTGTAGAAGGAGGGCTGGTGGAGGTTGTTGATGTAGGGGGAGGACGGGCAGCACTCGGAGGAGGCCAGGGAGAGGGTGGAGAACATGGAGTCCTTGGAGGCGGTGGAGAGGGAAGACTGGGTGGAGATGGTGGAGGCGCGGTGGTCTGTCGTCCCGGTAAAAAAGTAGTTCAATTTAGTATAATAGAAACACAGTTGAAGTATACTTAGCATGTCAAAGAAGTACACTTTAAAGGGACACTGTGTGAGATTTTTAGTTGTTAATTTCCAGAATTCATGCTGCCCATTCACTAATGTTACCTTTTTCATGAATACTTACCACCAGCATCAAATTCTAAGTATTCATTATGACTGGAAAAATGGCACTTTTCATACATGAAAAGGGGGATCTTCTCCATGGTCCGCCATTTTGAATTTCCAAAAATAGCCAATTTTAGCTGCAAAAATGACTGTACTTGGACCATACTAGAAAATATTTGTTTATTACTTAGTAAACTTTCATGTAAAGATGAAATTTGGCAATAGGCAGCCCAGTTTCAATGAGCAGCATAGTTGGAGTACCTTTTTTGACAATTTCCTGCACAGTGTCCCTTTAAGTATATGGGATTTTCACCTGGGAGGCCCATGCCGCCGTTGCCCATGATGAAGGTGTCGGCGTCCATCTCGTCTTCGTCCTCCATCTCCTCCTCCTCCTCGCCCTCCTCCACGTCCACGTCCACGTCCCCGTCGTAGTCCCCCTGTCGGCACCGCGACGTGGAGCGCAGGGCGGAGAGAACGTGCTCCGTGTCCGGGATGTTGTTCAGGACGTCTGGAGGGAAGACCAGAAACAGATTTTGAGTACGATTACGACTCTACTCCCGCCAGCTCAGTTCAAATCAGCACCATCACCTGTTTCCTCTATGAGAGGTGCGTATCGTGGTAGGCGGAGCAGGGGCACCCAATCCGTGTCAACAAATCAAAGCACACATGACGGAATAAGCATGTGACAGAAATATCACAGGGAATATGTCAAAACAGTCTACTAACTCATATTCAAAACAATAACTTTCATAATCTAACTCATAATAGAAATAATTACATAAGAATTAGAGTTGGAATTTTACCCAAAATGATAAAAGTGAAAACAGGGAATAAACATTTCAAATGAAATTGGACAACAGGCAGCACTGTTTCAATGAGCAACATAACATTGCAATACCTACTCTGACCACCATCCTGCACGGTGCACTTTTAACATTGCAACCTGCCAACCGGCTGGTAACACTTGTTGTTGTGGTTGTGACTAGTTGTAATTTCAGTGTCACTAGCCAATTTGACAGGTATCTTATTCCTATGGTATGATATATCAAATTAGCCTATAATCTGTTTTTTCTTTAAAATATTCTTTATTTAGAGGCTTGTTTTATTGATGAGAGAGTGTGAGATGGTGACAGGAAGTGAGAGGGAGCGAAAGATGGGGGAGGATCAGCAAATGACCTTGAGTTGGGCCGGAATCGAACCCGGGTCCCCAGCGCAACAGTCAATGCCCTAACAGTTTTCGCCGTGGCCAAGGGCCGGGAATAAACAACATTTAAGCGACCCATTGATGACACCTGCATACAGACACACAGGACTGAGGAAGATATTACAACTTCCTCGGAAACACAGGCAGTGGAGAGATGTTAAACTGATTCCCACAAAAAAACCCAGACAGGTGCTAAAGAGGGGCAAACAACACATTCATGTTTTTTGTGTCTCAGGGATACATCTGGAGTGTGAGGGGAAATGGTAATGGAAAAACTCATTAGTGACTCATTAGCACGTAGAGACACACAGGCAGAGGATAGAGGATATTGCTCTGGGGGACACAGAGACATAGCCTAGAAATCTAGACGCCCCTAGCGACCGCAAATTGAATTTGCTCCCGGGGGCAGCTTTTTGCTGTACGGGTCTGGCTCGCCAGGCTAACAGAGACACATACTGTAGATAATGAGTGAAACACAAGCCACACATTCAGGCCGACAGAGAACCGTGCTGGTGCCCATTCCCGCACCTAATCCTGAACTGGCTGGCGTGTTGTTCACGTCACAAGTGTGAGCGTTCGGGAACCAGAAAATTGGTTTGTGATGCGATCCAAAAAAGCACTTGTTTTGTCGCTGCGAACCGTGACGACAACATGGACATCAGCAGGTTCATCCGGTACTGGGTCACATACGGAAAAGTTCCGAGCCCGGTATTGAATGGGTGGACCGCAGGTAAGCACTTCAGTTCCGAAGGTAACTGGTGCGGGAACGGGCAGCAGCACTGGGGTGAATTTCTCAAAACCAAAGTTGCTTACTACATTAGCTACTCTGTTGTTTTCAATGCATTTTACCATTGGCAACTACCGAAGTTGCTAACAGGCTAACAACTTCTATTTTGAGAAACTCACCCCTGTTTTGGTCAGCTTGAAAACAGCACTAAGAGACACATAGAGACAGTGACACATACTGTAGAGAGACACATAGAGTGACACATCCAGACACATAGGCAGACGATAGTAGATGTTCAAATGTGTGATGTGACACACCAGAAACGGTGACAAAGAGGCACACGAGAATATCAAGATACAGTACACACAAGATATCGGATGCTTGACAACCTCCATGACAACAGGTGATAAACAGGGGAAAAGAACAATACATTTATGATTTCTGTCTCAGGGATACGTGTGGGGTGGTAGAAGGAAACAGTGAGAGAAAAACAAACATTATAGTCCTTAACTGGCACACAGAGACACACAGGGGCAGGATACCAGCTGTTCAACTCTGTGACACAAAGACACATACAATAGCGATATAGACACATACAGGGACACAAAGACAGAGTGACACACACTACAGAGACACATACACTGCCACATAGTACAAATAGGCAGACGATAGGTGTAGAGATAGTGATAAAGAGATAGAAAAGCAAAGGATAGTCAATGGTAGATATACAGAAACAGATAGAGCATAGCATGTGCTAATAAATGAGGGGGTGCAATGCATGTACGTTTCTGTCTCAGCAAAAGAGAGGGAGAAACAAACAACATGTTAGTTCCTCATTTGACACATAGAAACACAGACACATGACATGGCAGGAGATGTCAAACTGTGTGACACACAGAGACACGTTGGTTGATGATAGTAGATGTTAAACTGTCAGTGACCCAAACACAGAAACACGGGCAGAGGGCAGGACAGGAGGTGCTAAACAGGGGACAAGCACATTTACATTTATGATTTCTAGCTAGAGTGGTAGAAGGAAATGGTGAGGGTACAATCAAACATTTTAGTTCCTAATTGTCACATAGAGACACACAGAAAGGGGATACCAGCTGTTAGACTCAGTGACACATCATTAACAAACTGGCACGCAGGCAGTCGATGTCAAACAGTGGCTACGTTTACATGACGTTTTTGATTCCGAATTAATAATTCCGAATTAAATAGTTCTGTTAAGTTTACTTTGATCTTACATTTACTTTCGAATTGTGAGGTGTTTACATGATGTTTTCAAAGTGGAATTACCTTTGTTCAGAATTAAACTGAGTTCATTCTGAATTAAATATCTCATGTAAACGTAGCCACCGTGACAAATACAGAGATATAGAAGGTAGATGTTAAACTGCCTTAGTGACATGAACCCAGAACAGCAGGTGGTAAACAAGAGTAGAGAGCAATGCATTTACAGAGAAACAGAAAGTGAGAGTGCAAAACAAGCAGTTAGGGGTTGACGGGGTGGTTTTGACACGTGTGGGGCTCAAAATGAGTAATGTGGTGAACGGTACGTGAGCACGTCCAAGAATGTTTGGAGATGAGTGTGAAAAACAAAGGTCATGAATCTACTTAGGAGGCTTTTCTTTGGTTATTGTTTCTGAACACAGTTACACACGCACACACGCACACACGCACACGCACACACGCACACACGCACACACACACACACACACACACACACACACACACACACACACACACACACACACACACACACACACACACACACACACACCATTTAAATCTCAATAATTAAATGATTTACAGCTGTGATTTCTTCTATAGGAATTATTTTTATTTACCAAAGTTGTCCTTGTCCCAGTGGAACATGTAGCATTTTGCAGAGGGGACGGGGATTGTCTGTAACATGCCTAAAAGAAAAGGAAACAGTCATTAGCGCACTTCAAACAGTCAAAGGGTTACGTCTATTGTGGACATACTATTATGATTACAATACCATATGCAACAAGCAATATTATTACTGAAATGCAATTAAAAAATAAAATGCATAAATTATCTTTAAATAATCAGAACATGAGAATTGTTACACGTTACGGCTTTGTATAAAGCTTTTACGTATGAAGCGTTGCATAACTGTAAAATAGGCACAGGGACAGTCCCTTGGAACAACATGAGGCCTGGATCAAAGGCACCTCATCCACGCATGAAGTCACAGCAGCATGCTGGTTATTCACCTTCTCTGCCCACATTTTCTTCAGTAGCAAGCACTTCATCAACATCATTAACCCATTAGCGCTGAGCCTCTGCTATAACCTTACTGTCACCAAAATGGTAATGACCAAGTCTTAATCAGTTACCTAAAGCCTGGCTCAAACTACACGACTATCGCGCCGATTCTCGGCTGAAAACCCCCCTTACGACAATCGCTGGAACGTTATCCCCCAGGACCATCGCAAGCGATTGTCGGGAAAGATTTCCTCGTCGTGAGCGACGTTCTAAGATAGAACTTTGGCAGCTCAAAGAGTCGCCGATCGCAAATCGTAGAAATCAAACAGTGTTTGATATTTGCGACTGGAAATAGAACGTCGGGCATTGTCTCGGTGGCTGCGAGCAGCGACAAGATTGACAGTTGCGATTCTCTTCTAGTGTGCGGTGCACCCCGACGCCAAAATCGGACACACAATCGCTAGTCGTGTAGTTTGAGCCTGGCTTAAGGCTCCTTGCATTGTCATAGCAATGCTGTTATGATGTAGTTGAGTGTTTTCAGCGAAGAGTGAATCGTCCCGTCGACGGGCCCATCTGCAGTAAGAGGCTACGTGGTAGCCAGCTGATTTTGTCTCTCGACAGTGTGAGCTACCAGAGGTGTCAAAATCTCAGTTCAGAATTAAAATACCTGCCTGTCTTTATTATTCATTGACTTTTTTCATCACTAGCCAGGTGTGGCTATGGCCAGATGTTAAATCTTACTAGCCATGTGTGACGGAGGTCATCTTGCACCTGTTCACCCCCCTCGGGGATCGAACCTGTATCCTCGTCAACTACTACACTCACTATCAGCCAAAGTGGCTGGTAAGATTTCTTTTCTATCAGCCAAATAGATTTTTCACCAGCATACGGCTAGTTGGCAGGTGTTAACTTAGAGCCCTGCTCATTATGATCAGCTTATTCAGAGCTGGTTAGATAAAAAATTGTGGGAGCCTTTTTTACATTATTAACATAGGATTGACATATCTGTTATATCGCAAATATAACGGATGCCAACTAGCAGAGATTCGCAGTAGAACATCAGTAAATCTCACTCCCGAAGCCTCATACAGTATCGGTAGTGCTGAGCTATCGGTCTGGACCTTTAGCTCAGCGGTATCGTGCACCCGCGCCAGAGAGAGTAGAGAGAGAGAGGTTCCATTGGTCCATTGTTTCCGGGCTCTACTGTCGCAAGGGGGAGGGGGGAGAAATCCCCCTTTAGGCAGACCTAGGGACTGTTCTATTCAATGCTAGGAGCATTATGACATGTCCCTTTAGCCAGACCGTAACCTGTTCATGTTAGGTGCCCATAGCAACCTATTACATTGGCATATCTCTATATACTTTAAGAATCTCTGCCTGCGCCTCCCATGCTGAACTGGAGCATTGACTGGTAGGTGGGTGGCAGGTTCGAGCCCCGAGTGGGCGAACTAACACAGACGACCTCAGGTACACAAATCCAGGCCCTTCCATGGCTCTGGTGGTGGGGCACTCGGCTGCTACGCCGGCGACCCGGGTTCAATTTCAGCCGAGGTCCTTTGCTGATCTTCCTTCCCCATCTCTCTCTCTCTCCCCACTTGTTTCCTGTCACACTCTCAAGCTGTCCTATCTTAAATAAAAGACACTGAAGAAGGCTTAGGCCGAAACGTCTGTCTGTCATGCTAACCCAGTAGATTAAAACTGCAAGAATTACACCCGAGAGTGCGGCTTTTTTTTTACTAAACACTATCTCAAATAAAGGCATAAAACGACCCCCAAAAGAAAAATCTTCGAAAAAAGGATTGACATACGTATCTGTTAGTTTGCAAACCTTACTGCTTACCGTCTGACTTCCTGCCGTTGGAGGCCTGTACTCCCAGCTTCTCCCTCAGCTCCTCCAGGCCCTGGACGAGACACGCCCGCGCCTTATGGGGGTCCAGCATGCACACCGCAGACTCCATCAGCTTGGTCACCGTGGAGAAGGCTCTCTCCAGCTCCTCCATGCTCACAGACTGAGGGTGGGGGTGGGTAGGTGGGGGATTTGCACAGAGACAGACGTTTAGCAGTGTACCGTAGTTGGTAAATGTTTCAAAAGTTGCCCAAAAAATTCTGTGCTTGGTACGGCAATTGGTATTTTCATGATGGCACTCCATAGTAAACCTTATGTTAAGATTTTAGTTCATCTCCAACATGGTGGACTGTAAGAATATGACTGGCTGGCTCTTTGTTTAGGCACTAACAAACTCATCCTGATTGAGGTAGGAGGGGAGGAAGTTAAGAAGGAAGGAAGAGAGAGGGGAGGGAAAGAAGGCAAGAAGGGAAGAAGGAAGGGAGGAGGGGGAAAGGATGGATGGATGGATGGATGGATGTATGTATGTATGTATGGATGGATGGATGGATGGATGGATGGATGGATGGATGGATGGATGGATGGATGGATGGATGGATGTATATATGTATATATGTATGGATGGATGGATGGATGGATGGATGGATGGATGGATGGATGGATGGATGGATGGATGGATGGACAGAGGGGTGCAGCCCGCTACCTGTAGGCTCCTGTGCACCGCGGCCATGGGGTACTTGGTGCCCAGGCTGGACTGGAAGGCGTGCTTGATGAGGGAGACGTAGACGTCCTTGCGGGAGAGCTGCACGTTGCTGAGCTGCTCGGCCACCGCCAGAAACTCCTCTGGAACCTCGGAAGGGTTCATCAGCAGCACCGTACTATAGGGAGAGAGGAACCGAGAAATACAATAGAGACCGTGTTTTTTTGTTATTTTTCGGGGGCTTTTCGGTTTCATGGAACGTTTGCTTGTTGCTTGGTGACATGATCTGGCCTGAAGTCTATTTCCGGTCTGATAATGTTTTGGTAGGCTGTAATCTATCGGCACTGCCAGTATACCGTAATTACAAACGGTTTTAATATTTGGAAAAAAAAAACTTAATTTTAATTATCGTAGAACGAAAAAAAAAACGCTCCAGGTAGATATTAGACCAAATGCGTGAGCCTGCAACATGGAATTCACCCATGGGGCTTTCATTTAGACTTAAACCACTTTCTACGATATTCTAAGGTGTCAACGATACGTTTAACAGTGTAAAAAAAATCAAGTTGAAAAAAATGTGTTTGGGTTGTTCCAGAGGAAAAAACAGAGTAAAAAAAACCTAATGAAAAAGGGGAGGTAGAGGAAGGCAGTCTTAACCCTTTGAGGTCTGAGCTGCCTCTGGAAGGAAATGTATGTTTGTTTCAAACAAGCACTTGTGTTTTACTATTGCTGAGAATTTTGATTTCATCCATGACACCATTGTATTTCAAAAAACAGTGAATGTCAAGGTTTAACATAAAGCCTCAAAAAGTGCATATCTCTGACCCCAGAGTGTTGACCACAGACAACGCTGAGGGGAAACAAGAGATGTATGTAGGCCTACATCTGTTTGTTCCATAGGAAAAAAAATAGAAGTTTAAAGAAGACTAAAGAAAGAAAAGAAAAAAAAGTCAGAAAGATAGAGGAAGGGCATCTTAAGGAGGCGATACAGGAAGGATGTGAAATGTGAGCCACTTTGTGACTGTGAAGAGAGAAGAGAAGACACATCAGCATGAGTAATGATCTTGTGACACCAACAGGACATCCTTTAGTTGCCATTCTGGGGAAATCACATGGAGTGCATTCCAATATGTAACCTTGCGTCCTTCACTTGTGCTTGTGGCCTCACGTTTTGCTGATAACCCGCCTCCATGAAGAAAACAATTAAGCTACCCCGCTGTCAGCCTAGCAACAACATTTTTTGGGGGACCATTCTTCATCCACCATCCAGTTTGCAAATGAGAAAATGGCTTTACAATTGAGCTTTTGAGAGCTATTGAATGCTGATGCCAGTGATGTCATCATGACGTATTATTTACTGGTATGAGTCCACAAGCACAAGTGGAGGATGCAAGGTCACATATTGGAACGCACCCATGGACTTGACTTGTCTTGACTTACATGGTCTTTGCATAATGCTTGGAGCTTGTCAGGCCCTGTTCTTCTCGCACCAGCCGATGGTAGGAAATCCCTGGAAAAAGAAAAAAAGACGCATATCGTAAGGACACGTGAATTCAGTGTACAAAAATGGGGAGAAACGAAAGGGAGGTGTATGTGAAGTTATGCCCTTTCCTGAATATCCATAAAAGATCTAAGAGAAATTGTTTAAAAGGATATATTTTTTTAAGGAAAAGAGCTAGGGACTCGTTCCTCATTTTAAACGGACTAATCTCAGCCTTTTATAAAGAAAAAAAATGACGCATCCAAAAGTATCACTTCTGTTATCTGATCATATATGCATCATTGGTCAAAGCCGACCAAACAAATCAGGACACAAACTGCGTAAGTAAGAGTGAATGGAAGCTATGTAGCACGGGGGAGTTTTCTTGCTTCCTGAGGTTGACCACAGTGCTACGTCACCACGTTGACCACAAGAGGGCAGCAGCACGGGTTTGTAACTGACGCCTCCGAATCCATCAACTCGACAGATTTACCTTACGTGTAACAAAGAAAAAAACACAATTTTAGCGGTTCTGTGAGGGTTTTTTTATTGTTTTATTTATAACGGTTAAAAAAAATGTTAGGGTGTTCCTGTTCGTGTTTATGACTTTCTTTGCGCATGTTGGTATGGTATGTGCGT
>NC_085857.1:39156891-39216891 GCF_034702125.1 Engraulis encrasicolus | reverse complement strand
ATCAAAATTGCATTACATTTAGTGCATAGTAGCCACAACAGAACAGAACCACTGATGCAGAGCATCAGGATAGGGCCGTGGGGAGTCAATTGTCACTTTAAGGCTGCAACGACATTGTATCGAACCGAGTAGGCTAATTGAGATGCACAAAGTCACGATACTGTATGCATCGTGTCGCAAGGCACTATCTTGATACACCCTTTCAAAGTTCTGTTACCGGTCAGTCCAGAAAACAACCACATGATATATCGTGAAGGGTATCAAACCGTAGGTCAAAAATCATGATACGAACCGAATCATGAATTGACTTTATCGTTACAGCTCTAACAGTCAGTACAGCCTCTAGCCTGGCACCTTGTACCTTTAGTTTGCACCCAGTCACCCTGTTGGATAATCCAATCCAATCCACTCCCACACCGCTCACGCTCCAGTTGAAGCAGAGGCCCAACATCAGGGTTTACTAAACAGCTCACCATACAGTATATATGCCCCATGTTGTACCTTCACCATCACGAATCACGGCTCATTTATGGCTGACGCACAACAGGCTGAGGGCACATGGGGTACATGGAGTCCATCAAACTGGCTTACGCTAGTAGGGACACATAGCAGGCTAAACAAGCCAGGTGAAGAGAGGCAAAATTCAGTGTTCCATTCTGACAGCTCATCCGTCATCAGGTTGTTGCGGCGATTTTGCTCCTCATTTGCATAATATTAAACTTGGTTTAATAATTTAGCTTCGCTTCGCTCCTGTTCGCTTGCCTTTGCCTCTCTCATAGGAATGAATGCCGAAGTTCGCTTCGTTTGGCCAAATTTGCGTCTATGTGTCCCTACCGTTATGGGTAATTGTCATTTTTTAAAGCAGACCTCCTGGTGGTGAAATCACAGCTAATTGTATGGACTAAATTATTCTTTGGTTTTAATGGATTATCCAGAAAGCACGTCACCTGACTTGTGCGTAGTAGGCCTATATATGGAGTCAATTAGGCTCATATTTGGAGACCATACTTCAAATTGGCTCATGGGTAACAATTGACATTTTTATAGCAGACGTCCTGTCCTGGTGGTGAAATTACAGCTAATTCTATGGACTAAATGATTTTTTTTTGTTTTAATGGATTATCCAAAAAACACATAGTATATGACTTACATGGTATTTCTGCTCTGTCGATTCTTGGAACGTTTGGAATTGACATTATTGGAACAAAAAGAAACGATCCACAAGTGTTCACTAAAACAAGCTTGTAGACATGTTCTGGGATATTGGTAATGACTGTTGTCAGTTGACACATCCAGGAAAACCGGCACGGGTGGGATGACAAGGAGGTCAGTTGCCCCGGGCCCAGGGACAGAGAAGGCCCAGAATTGAATTCTCAGTACATTGTGGGGGCCCTTTCAGGTGACCTTGTCCTGGGCCTGGCCAATGCTTGTCAGTGGCCCTGCACACACCTCTTCACTCAGTCACTGCCCCCATGTTGATACGGAATAATTTTGACCTGTAAATCATGGCAGCATTTCTGTACAGTACATACTCTACATAACTAAATGTAAAGCATGTCAGTATGTTCATGTTATTTTGGGCAGACCACTTCTGCAATAAACATGCAGGCAATTTCCTGAAAGGAAGGCGGTATCACTTTATATCAGCACAGGTGCATCATTTGCATAGAGGAAACCTAAAGGTTTATAGCAGGCACGCGCATACATGCAAACTTGTGCGCACGCACGCACGCACGCACGCACGCACGCACACGCACGCGCGCACGCGCACACGCACACGCACACGCACACACACCTCACCTGTTGTAGAGTGGAGGTGAACATGAGAGCAAGTGGAGCCACAAGATGATACTGGCAGTTCTCCTGGACCTGTGGACGTACACACATGCAGTAGCATAACTATACTATGGGAATACAATACCATACAAAACAACTGTGCCCACTCACATGTGTGTGTACACTTACAAACACACTCATAAAGATTTCAACACCGATTTTAGGTTGGAGGGGTGAAGTCTATTGAAGTTTGCAACGATGGGAACTGATTTTTGCCAATTGCTGACATTTTGCCACAATGGCTGAGGGCTGAGACCAGGTCTTGGGCCATATTTTTCCTTTCTCCCACCTCTCATGTTATTCTACTCAGCTCTACATTTACGGAGGGCTATAATAATTGAGTGGAAGTTTATGGACGGCTGAGGCCAGGGGCCTGTACTACAAAGCTGGTTCAGGATAAGTTAAGGTTAAGTTAAGAGGTAAATCATCTAATAGAAGACGAGCATGGCGTCCTCATTTTCTTAAGAAAAGCTCTTGTATTAGATGATTTACCTCTGAATTTAACCTTAACTTATCCTAAACCAGCTTTTCAGGGGCGTAGGCAGAAATAATAAAACAGGTGGGCCCAGAAAAAATCGGACGGGCCCAACCCGAAAGCATGTAGGTAGATATTATAATATCGCGCTCAAAAATTATACTTTGAAATTGAAATCATAGAAATCACAGAAGACGAACCAGACTTTTGACAAAACGATTAATTATCGCTCAGTGCTATGCCATTAATTATGGTTCAATGAGGCAACAGTTGACTGTCAAGAATGAATGGGGCGGGCTTGGATGTCTTGTTGTGCTAGTGTTCATCTCTCTCACCTCTTTGTAGCATAGGCCCCGTGTGTTGTGCTAGTGTTCACCTCTCTCACCTCTTTGTAGCATAGGCCCCGTGTGTTGTGCTAGTGTTCACCTCTCTCACCTCTTTGGCTTTCCTGATGATCTGCTGTAGCAGGATCAGGAAGTTCTCTGGGTCCCTCTTGACCAGCTCCTCCAGACTCCATCGGTTCATACACCATCCAGCTAGAGACACACAGAGAGAGTGTAGGGAACAACATTATTATAAAAGCCTGAAAGCCCTAAGGCGCCCTGCACGCAACGAAATTGCATTAATGCCTCACCCGTGCACGGGGGCAGCCCCAAACAGCACCCCAAAGGGAGCAGGGTGGTTGGATGGCTCAGGGTATCTCAGTCATAGAGGAGGATGGGGCAGAGCACTGGTAAATTACTTCCCCAAGCAACCTGGCAGGTTGGGAGCTGAACAGGCAACCTTTGCGCAACACGTCTGACGCCCTAACCGCGCCTACCCATGAGTGCTAAGTTGGACTCTCTCTACTAGTGTGGAATCTTACTGGGGAAATCCTGCAAATAATGACACGAGTATGAAATGTGGCATTTAACCGTGTTTTGAAGAACAATATACTGTAATCAATTTGCCACTGAAAAATGCTCAACATAACCGTAACAAATTGGGTTATTTCACCAGGGTAGTCTCGATGAGGCTGTTGCCCCCATTCCAAGTGAGCCATAGATGTGCAGTCTCTCTCTCTCTCTCTCTCTCTCTCTCTCTCTCTCTCTCTCTCTCTCTCTCTCTCTCTCTCTCTCTCTCTCTCTCTCTCTCTCTCTCTCTCTCTCTCTCTCTCTCTCTCTCTCTCTCTCTCTCTCTCTCTCTCTCTCTCTCTCACACACACACACACACACACACACACACACACACACACACACACACACACACACACACACACACACACACACACACACCCCAAAATGAGCATGATGAGCACATATCCACCCACGCACGCACGTGCACCTGCACATGCATATATGCACGTCTTTGACTTGTGAGTAAAAGAAGAAAAAAAAACATTGGAACTAGGACGAAGACTGCCTGAGCACAGAGCTTTTCGTAGTAATATAAAAACAACTGTTGCAGAAAGCACTTAATCTACTCACACAGCACTGTGCAGAGTGCAGTGCAAAGACAGGATACGAGACACCCATATTCAAATCCTGTGCTTATCCGACTGAAATCACTATAGTGGCCTATTTCAGAATCAACCAGAGGACGTGGTAAACATCCCATCATTCCAATCAGGCATGAGGTGAAACAGATCAGATTTATGGCATTATTCTCTCAACAAATTAAATAATCACTACAAAAAACTGCATTTTAGGTTTGTGTGGGTCATTCTTGTTTAATGTGTTCGTTTCTTTGGTGATCTGAAAATGTTAAGTGTGCCAAATGTCCAAAAAACTAAAACATCAGTAGGGGGGCAAAAACATACGCACAACACTGCATGTGGGTCATTTCACGTGAAATCAGACACTTTGGGACCCAACCGACACGGATTTCAATCATACTTGCTGTGCCTGTTAAGTAACAAGGTAGCACCCCAGAACTGGATTTGTGTGAATCTGACACCAATATTTAGGGAGAAACAGACTAGCGAAGGTTACATATGAGGGTAGGACACTATGCATTCAGCCTTGATTATATCAGTCAGTGTAAGTCACACAAAAAAATTGAAAGCTATTTTCTGGCTCTACAAATTACACAAACAGCATGGAGTACAACAACCCTCAGAATATGAATTATGATACATTGGAAAATTAAAAATTGAATATAAAAAAAAACGTATATTTTAAAAGTGTGATTTCACGTGAAATGACCCATGTACAGAAGTAAAGATATTTTTTTTACTGTTGTACTTTCACAGTATCCCTGTACAAGTGACAAATAAGCCTCCTTGTAATTCCCTGTCATGTGAAGGAGGAGGAGGAGGAAAAGCACTGGTTAATTACCCCCCCCACCAACCAGGCGGGTCGGGAGCCGAACCAGCAACCTTTGGGTTACACGTAAAACTCCTTGTAATTCCCTGCAATGTGAAGTTCTTGTGCCTGCGGGGTAGGGTTCATCTTCAAACTTTCCATTTCAGAGTAACTGGCTGACATCTACATCTCCTGTCCTGGTGCAAATCAGGCACCACTTAAACACACACAAACAAGGCAGTTACAGTTACATCACAAGCGAGCGAACAGTGAAAAACAAACACACACACACACACACACACACACACACACACACACACACACACACACACACACACACACACACACACACACACACACACACACACACACACACACACACACACACATTATTACGCAACAGGCCCTGCCTTTGGGGCTCGTGCTTTGGTGGAAGATTTTTCACCCCATATGGTAGATAACGCCTTCTCGCTACTATGTACCCTGAAAACACACACACACTCTCTCTAGTCTGTCTGTCTCGCAATGGCAGATGAGGTGTGAGTGTGTGTGTGTGTGTGTGTGTGTGTGTGTGTGTGTGTGTGTGTGTGTGTGTGTGTGTGTGTGTGTGTGTGTGTGTGTGTGTGTGTGTGTGTGTGTGTGTGTGTGTGTGTGGTGTGAGCGTGTGTGTGTGTGTGCGCCTGTGTGTGTGTGTGTGTTATATCTGATATGCTCATTGCCTGCTGCATGCTACTGGGCCCTTTCACTCATTGAGAGAGAGAGAGAGAGAGAGAGAGAGAGAGAGAGAGAGAGAGAGAGAGAGAGAGAGAGAGAGAGAGAGACAGAGAGACAGAGAGAGAGAGAGAGAGAAAGAGAGATCTCAGTGTGGTCTGCGCCTCAATTTCCTCCTCTCATACGCATGCACATAAAAAAACACACTGATACTTCCTTCATCACGTTGTCTGTCGCTCTCTAACATCGGAGCAACAGCTTTCAAACAACAACAAACTAGCATAACACTGTGTAACTGTGAACTGTGCGAATGAAAACAGCACATGTGAAAATTTTTGTTTTGTAAGACCTGACGTGTTTGAAGAAACTATAACAACTAACTAACTGCTGGATGTTACACTTTATATGTCTGAATGTGTAATGTATAGGCACTCTATAGGTGAACTGTATGTGTACTGTCTATGTCTATACTATCTATGTCTATCTAAAGTATGTCTATGTCTGCATGGGAAAGTAAGAAACGTAATTTCCATTCTTTGTGTGACCAGTGCATGTAAAGAAATTGACAATAAAGCCGACTTGACTTGATTTGACTTGATGTTGAATGTAAGAGCAACATGCATTCTGGGCTTCATGTGTCTGTGAGGTAAGGCCTTGGGAAAGTCAGTGTTAATCTCTGGAGGCTATGATGAATGGTAAATGGACTGCATTTAGGGCTGGGCGATATGGAAAAAAAACAATATCACGATATTGATTACTTTATATCACGATATAGCACAATTACATACGTTTTCAGTTATTCTCTTTATTTGCGCTTTATTTTTTCAGATCTTTTTATTCTTATTTTTTACAGTTACATTAACTTATAGTGTGTATTGTGACAACATGAAATGTAATTAAATGATATTCAATTGTATACATTTGATAAAATTACTATCACGATATAAACGATATAGGAGAAAGGTCACGATATACACTTTTATATCACGATAACGATATATATCGTCATATTGCCCAGCCCTAACTACATTTATATAGCGCCTTTCCACTCCTTCGAACACTCTCAAAGGGGTTTGCATTGTATGCCTCACATTCACCCATGTACGTTCACATTCACACACCGGTGGCAGTGGTTGCAGCGCAGGGTACCACCAGGAGCAATGCTGGGTAAAGGATCTTTCTCAAGGACACATTGATGGAGTCAGGCAGGCTGGGGCTCGAACCTGCAACATTCTGGTTGCCAAATATGTTCCTATACAACCTGAGCCAACACTGATGTTTGGAGGCTATTCTAAGCATACAAAACAGCATTAACATGTGAACCTAGAAAGGTTAACATAGACTGCACTGTAAATCTAGCAATGGATGAGTTTTAAGATAAATTCTCTTGTAAAACAATGCTGTCCTTCTGCTTAGGGTGAAGATACCTGGATAAGTAACTAAACCTGGTTTTCGTAATACTTCCCTGTAGTTATATAAAGTACCCTGAAATGAAAGCATATCGGGTGGTAAGACAGCATATTCGTTTTTTATTGTTGTTGTTGTTGTGCAAAATAGCTTTAAACACTTTCCAGTACTGTGCAGATTTACATCTGAATCAAGAGTGTCCTGTTGCTTCAATCAAATACAGAGAGCAGAAATGAATTGCATTATCATACCAACTGTTCATGACAGAAAATAGTTTACACCAATTGTGTACACAGACAGAGACACAGACACAGACACAGACACAGACAGACAGACAGACAGACAGACAGACAGACAGACAGACACACAGACACACAGACACACACACACACACACACACACACACACACACACACACACACACACACACACACACACACACACGCACACGCACACACACGCGGCATTGATCTCACCGTTCCACGGTTGCGGCAAGCCTCCGCTGTGTCCGAGGCGGTCCAGACATCGGTCCACAGCGTGCTGGATCCGGTCCTCTGTGCACGTGGTGTTCTGCATCTTCAGTCACAGCCTGTCAAGCAGCACCAGGGAGGAGGAGGAGAGTAGAGAAAGGTGTATCATCTTAAAGACAGAGTAGGTAACATTTTCAAGTTACGTGTGGTATTTATGTCTTCAGTCACAGCCTATCAAGCAGCAACCAGAGAGGAGGAGAGTAGAGAAAGGTGTATCAGCTTAACCCATTGATGCCTAAAGCACCTGCAAAAAAGCTCCTGCTGAATGCCCAAGTCCTTGTTGGGAAAGTTGCCCCTCAGCCTATAAAAACCTAAAAATCTTCGTCTCTGATGCACATAAAAACATTGAAACATAATTGCATTTAAACCCTAAGAACCTCATTTTGCATTAGAATGTGTTCATTCAGCTATAACCACATTTGTATTTAACAAGTCCGACAGGCGGACAACAGATGCGTCCGTCTATGCCCGTTCTGAACCTTTTTTGCCCAAACGCCCCCTTGGCCTCCTCATAACCTGTCAAGGCAATTTATCAATAAGCCTACCATGTACTGTATAAGCCTGGATTTGAAAAAGTACCATAGGATTTCAACAGTGGTTGGGCAATTTACTGAAAAACTGTAATGCATTTGCTGATTTACATGTTACTGTCTTTTCAAAAATATCCCCTTAGACTACATTTAGCAATGTGGGGACCTAAGGCGAATTTAGCTAGGGGGGCCATCGGTCCATCCCATATCACATTTTTTTTTAACATAAAATCTCTATTTTTGTTAGGCTATTTTTTTTTTTAATCACGATTTTTTTATTTAAAAAAAAAAAAATAATTACAAACATAAAAAAAACGGGCAAACATTACAAACCCTTTCTGGACAGATTTCAATGAATAGGCTATTTGCAATTTTACATAGGCCTACATTAAATAAACTAAAATGTGAAATTCTCTTTTCACTTTAATATATGAGAGCAGTGATGTCCCCCCCTCACTGAAGTGTTATTTCATGTGTGTGCATGATGCTGTCACCTATTTGAAGTGACGTTGATGTTGGATTTCATGGAATACTTTTAAATGCCGCTTTGGGAAGAAAACAGAGTAGGCGACAGGTGAACTGTCTTTCTGTCAAAACAGTGGTTTGCAGGCGTTTGCGTTTTCACGTGGATATTGTCTTCGTGGACCGTAACAGACAAACAGTAAGTTCCATAAACTAATCAATGAGACATTGGCTACGTGTACATGATGTTTTTAAGTCCGATTTAATAAATGCGATTTAAATAGATCGGATTAAGAGTTATTTTGCGATGTGTATACATGGCACTTTCACTTAAAGGAACAGACCACCCTTTTTTGATTTTCACATATTTGCAGTATTTCCAAACATTGTTCATGAATGTGCATATCATTTTCGTCTATGTGTTTGCATTGCCCTGTTTAACAGTATAGCCAAATTAAGCATAGCAATGCAAGCCTATGGTACAAAATAAAAAAATCAAATGTACTTATAAACCACTTTAAAATTAATGTAAATTTCACCAGATTGTAAAACAGCAACTTAATTCCGTCCAGTGATCACTTGAGGCGTGATGCTAAAGATACCAGTTACTTACAGTGATTATGCTAATAATTCTGATCCAATAAATCTAAGTACTGAAAACACTGAGACGAAAATGATATGCACATTCATGAATAATGTTGGGAAATACTGCAAATATGTGAAAATCAAAAAAGGGTGGTCTGTTCCTTTAAATGCGATTAAACGTCTGGGGAAAATAAAGCATTGCGATTGGACTGAGGACGCACGTGCTGAGCGAGCCAAATAAGGCACGGGGGCGTGGTTCAATGCCACCGAGATGCAGGTCATCTTCCCCACGAAAATCGTTGCCTCAGGCGGACTGAAATCACAACATTTCCCCCTTTCTCCCTGGATCATTTACAATGCTACATTAGCTACCCTGTTAGCATAGAAAAACGAGTGGTCAAATGGTAATGTGGAGTAACTTTGTTGTGCTTCATTACTTCGTGGGGCACTTTTACATCAATATATGGAAGCCACAACATTTATAGTCGCTTAGGGACTTTAAATTAAGCAAAACTTTCATGTGAAAATCAACAGGAAGTGCCGCCATGTTTTTCTCACTGGCATTGCACGCATGAGCTCCAGGCCAAAACTGAGCGACTGCCACCTTGTGGACACAAGAGGGAATCACAAGAGGGGGAATCACAAGAGGGAATCACAATTCAGAAACGCATCACGGGAGGGCGGACGGACGGACGGACGGCGGACGGACGGACGGACACCAAAGCCTCTTATAGAGATGCGTGGGACGCATCTAAAAAGCTAAAATCTCAAGGGCCTGAATGCAGCGTATGTGTCTCCAGGCACCAAAGGTCAAATAACATATACGAGTCATCAGGCTAAAATGGGTTAAAGAGACACTAGTAAACATTTTCAAAGCAAACAAAGTAATGTATCACCTTCATGAGTCAGTCACAGCACATAAATCAGCACCAGAGAGAAAGAAAGAAGATAAAGCTGTATGAACTTAAAGAGCCACAAGGTAACATTTACAGGTTAATTATTCTCACTTTCTTGCGTCTGTTGATGCTGATAGCAGCCCTCAAGGAGAACGACTGATGCATCAGCTTAAAGAGGCACTAGGTAGCTCTGCTCTTTGGTAGCACTACAGGTTGGAACTAGTATTGCCTCCCATGGAGAACAATGGAAACAGGTAGACTACCGTACTGATGAAGCTGCTGCTTATACAGGAATTTGCACGTGTACGCAGGGGTGCCGACAGGGGGGGGACAAAGGGGACAGTTGTCCCGGGCTCCAGAATTGGGTCCTCATTACATTTAGGCTGGCGGGCCCGTTCAGACAACTTTGTCCTGGGCCCAGCCAAAGATGTCAGCGGCCTTGGCGTGTGCGCACACACACGAGCACGCACACACGAGCATGCACACGCAAACGCACACTACAACACACACAGTCCTACCAGGAACACAGCTGAAAGCTAAAATTTGCATGGCAGTAATGTGGCTGATAATATTCACCCAGTAGGAAAATTGCCTTGTTTGTTTTCGAAGAACATTTACCACTCACTGGGAATTTCTGGTGAACTCAAACAAACTCTACATAAAAGTCTACATAAAAGCACAATAATGCAACAGCACACAGATGCAGACACACACGCCACTGGCACTTACATCACTAGTAGTCATTGTTGATGATATTTTGTCCACACAGGGACTCTACTGCTCTTTGTCACCTCACATGTAAAATGTACCAACATCTACATCATGGGCCTATACTACAAAGCTGGTTCAGGATAAGTTGAGGTTAAGTAAAGAGGTAAATCATCTAATACAAGAGCTTTTCTTAAGAAAATGAGGACTCCAGGCTCTTCTATTAGATTATTTACTTCTTAAGTTTTGTCAGTTTTATGTGTAATGTTTATGTGCCCTGCTGCTGTATGACTCGTTAGCTTTAAGGGGTATTCCAACAAAAGGCATGGTTAACACACACACACACACACACACACACACACACACACACACACACACACACACACACACACACACACACACACACACACACACACACACACCTTTCTTCTGCACACTTGTTTTGCACCGGCCATTTATTTCATTACATGTGACACAAAAGTGAAGTGCCTCTATGTACATAGCAAACAAATATCCTTGTGAGTGACAAACCTGGCAAAGTTAACCTGCAGACAGCTTGCAAATGTCATTTAGGTAATCAAATTAGGACAGCGTGGTCTTTTGTTTGTGGATTTACCACAGCCTCCCAATTAATAGCCTGGTTTACTTAACCACTATCTTGGAAACCCCCCACCTCAACCACATCTGCAGCTGGTTTTTCAGCACTGTTGTAACAGAGGTGTTAAGTCCGATTTTACAGATTGACATGATGAATGATATCCCTCTTCTGGTGGAACTGTGTCAGATTTTATTAGAAACAAACAACACTAATAATAGCTTGCAAAAGTCCAAGGGCACACGTTGCTATGTGTCTTTTAGAATAAGCTCCATTGGCATGACAAGTGAACTAACCACAGAATTCCCCTTAAGACATAACCTACCAAAAATCCCCTCCAACACTCAGTGTGATATTTTGATAGAAGGCAACAGAGAAACGTCCACAGGCTTGTTGGCCTAGGCTACGGCACACACACACACACACAAGCTCCAACACCCCCCCACACACACACACACACACACACACACACACACACACACACACACACACACAGTGACTCACATGTTCAGAGATAAAGAAAATGTGAGGATGTACAGATTTCGTGTTGCAATGAATGCCAAGTCAACATTACCAAATGCCATTCATTATTAAGTGAGCAGTGAGTTTCCTAGTACAACAACCACACGGATCTGTGATGCTGTGGGTGGGTGGTTATTTTTAACATTTTTTTTAAAGACCGCCGTAATCTCTGAACGCCAACGCTGCTCTCGAGAATATGATGGTGAAACTTTAAAGCAAAAAAGTAACCACATGCCTCGCAGGTAGGCTAATCTTATTTAATAGGCCTACATCCATTTTTGTAACGTCGACAAGAGGTTGTTTTGTGGGACTGTTAACGTGATGTCTTTTCAGATCCGAAGAGCAACTAATGTTGAATACTCGTCTTGAATTCCTAGTGATAGGCATCGCATCTCTTATCCAAATCATCAAGACATGAGCTGAACAGTTACAAATGTATTACGACTACATATTTAACCTCAAAGCGTTCAGATGTGCAATTGCACACTGGCCGCGCGCCATTGACCCTTCTCACTGCCTGCCTCGTTCGCGCCCTTCTTCCTACCTCCACGCGTTGCGACGCACGCCTGTCGTGTGCGTAATATGGTAAACTAATCACACAATAATTTTGATTTAGCATTAGCAACTTCTTCAGTAAGCACATCGAGTCACTGTACGGTTCAACACCCGTTGCTGCTGTTCAAAACAAAATGTTTTGTAGCGTTATTTTCACCATACGCAAAATATAATTGTGAATTCCCGTTTGTGCTCAAACTGTCACACAGCTCAGCCTGGGAAGTATGGGGCAGGAGCCTACGTTTGGTGGGATGGGTGTCCTCGACTCGACCCTCTCCAGAAACATTTCCACAGCGCTCCAATGGTCTCTGTCAGCACATAATGCAGGTGAGAGTGGCAATGTGTGTAGTCAAATGTGGGTAGCAAAACCAAACAAAAAATAAAGTAAGGAACTACCTCTGAATGTTCGATGCAAGTAGGCCTAGAACTAGTATGTTGTAGCGGGGGGCAACTGCCATTCCGACATACCGCCATTCCGACAATATTTGATTGTCATTCCGAGCCATTTCGACGAGTCAGTTGAACATTTTTGCAACAAGTACATAAAGGCGCGTGAACAACGTTCTAACTCAATTGCCATTTGCAACAATGTTGCTCCATGAGCGGAAGTGGAGTGACAGCGCAATTACAGGATTAGTGTACACGTACAATTTCTAGTGAGGGTGGGCTACATGGGACTCTTCATGTCACAGCAGTTGAATGGCAGATAATAGGAAGTCAAATAAGTTGTCACTAATAACATTCAAAGCTGCACAGTTAGGGATGTTGTATAGTAGACCTAAAACCTCAATTGATGACATAATTAAGACAAACGTGTGCTCTTGCGCAGAACCCTTGAACTGTCCTTGGTCTGGCCATGGTGACAGACCCACAAAGCTCAGTTCCTGAAGAACACAAGAACTTATTCAACATCATTTCTGCTGCCTATATGAATGTCACCTATGGGAGTCATTTAACTAGACTGCACATATGTAGGCTACACATATGTGTGCTATATTTACCTAAAGCCAAGGCACCCTATTTTTAGCCCAAAATGTGGCTTTTTGGTCATTCTGTGGAACAGCACAGGAAGCTGTTATTGTGTCTCATGCAGCTGAGAGGAGGCGATGGGTTGTGCATCAGACCAGCAAAGCATGGGGAAATATGACATAGACCAGACCAGAAGTGGGGCTGGTGGTGGTGGAGAGCAGGTAGCTATGGCCTAATGGTTAAGCCAAGGAGAGGGTTGCAGGCTCGAATCCCACAATGACCAATAGTAACTTGTAGAGTTTGGTGGGATAACCAAAGAGTCTAACAAGATAGATAACTGGTGACGATAACAATGGGATATAATGTTTCACCAACCAAGCACTTCTGGTCTCCTATAAAGGCGTGGCCAAACTGACAATCATCGAACACCATCATAATAGACCATCTCTGGTATAACATTGGTAAACCTCCCTCCTGAAGCCTCATATAGTGTCAGTAGTACTGAGCTATCAGCCTGGACTTTTAGCTCAGCGGTATCGTGCTGCTGTGCCTCCCATGCCCGAACTGGAGTGTTGACTGGCAGGTGGCAGGTTCGAGCCCCGAGTGGAGAACTAGTGTAGGATCACCTCAGATACACTGTACTATCTGTACTATACTTTATATTATATCTACCTTACAGGGCTGATAGTATTCAGGCTCCATGCCTGATTTCAGGCTTGACAGAATTTGCAAAAATAAGAACATTGATAATAATTAGCCATTAGGTTATTCTTATTTCAGAAAGTGTTACAGGTTCAGGGTTTTCTTCTACTATCAGGCTTGAATAATGGTCATACACAGGCTATTAAATGTTTGAATAATGTGTCAAAATAGGCCTACGTTACGTCACTATGCAGTATTGTCGTCGTCGTTAGAGCAGGGGGAAAAGTTCAGGCTCAGGATTTTTTTTCACTATCACCCTTGACCTTAGTACTTTATTATGTCCGTTCTCTCCCTAGCTGTCTGTACTTTACTCTAATCTAATGTGTCCACTTCTATTCTATTCCTCCCATGCCAAAACTGGAGTGTTGACTAATAGGTCATGGGTTCAAGCCCCGAGTGGCAAACTAGCATACGTAGATGACCTCAGTTGCACACACCAGGCTGCAGTGCCCAATAAAGGCGGCTAACCTCACATTGCTCCAGACACGGTCGGCAACGAACGCCATCACTGCAAGTCGCTAAGTTTGGAGGAAAGCGTCAGCTTTTAAAAGTGTAATGGGGAAATCTAGGGTAGACCCGACCAGAAGTGGAAGTGGGGGTGGTGGTGGTGGGCAGTCTGTGGGTTTGGGTCGGATCTTTAGCTGTGGCTGTCTGTCTGTCGGGGCTCCCCCAGTCACAGCAAGGCCTGGAAAACCAGAGAGGAAGTGAATGCAACGCAGGCAAAGCCAGGCCAGGCAGTGTGCTGCTGCTGCGTGCTTCAGTGGCAGAACAATTGCAGACAGGGTCCCAGGGCAAAACACTGACAGGGCCCCTCAAACAACTTGCCATGGTCACAATAGGACCCCCACCAACAATGCAGGAGGGCCCTGGGCCCAGGGGCAAATGCCCTGCTTGATCCCACCTATAGGTCCGCCCCTGTGCTGTGTGCAAGAGAAGCAGAGGGGAGAGAAGCGAAACCATCCCACAGGCTACTATTTAGAACAAACAATACAAACAGGGGCAGAGTTATAGGGAGGGTGAGCAGGGCATTTGCCCCTGGGCCCAGGGCTCTCTTGTATTGGTGGTGGGGGCCCTAATGGGACCTTGGCAGGCTGTGTGGGGGCCCTGTAAGTGTTTTGCCCTGTGGCCCTGTGTGCAATTGTTCCACTATTGAATACAAACCTCTGATAGGTCAACATCCCTTCTCTGTCTGTCTCTCTGTCTCTCTCTCTCTGTCTCTAAGATTGCATTTTGAAACATGCTACAGTATAAAACGCCTATTCAAATGCCAGGTTTTGATGATGTAAAACTTGACAGGAAGACATAATTTTTCACAATTTTATGCCTTTAATGTAAACTGTACAATGCAAGTGACAAACGAACTCAAAGCTTTAAAATGTAGAAGTAGAAAATAAAAAGAACAGGGGGACAACGTGTCAGAGACATCATGCCAATAAACTGATGTTCAGTGTGGGGAGGGATTTTTATTACTCATTTACACTGATTTCAAACCACAACAAAAACATCACAAACATGTTCATCCTCTGTCTCTGTCTCTGTCTCTGTCTCTGTGCCTCTGTCTCTGTCTCTGTCTGTCTCTGTCTCTGTCTCTGTGCCTCTGTCTCTGTCTCTGTCTGTCTCTGTCTGTCTGTCTCTCTCTCTCTCTCTCTCTCTCTCTCTCTCTCTCTCTCTCTCTGTCTGTCTGTGGCGCTCTGTGATGATGAGAGACAACATGTTTGAAACATAGTATTAATATGATCACGTTTGGCAAGAAACGTTTATCTCTGTGTGCAGACATCATTATTTCTTTCCACTGTTTAGAACACACAATAAAAAATCATCTAGCCTACTGTACATCCTCTCTCTCTCTCTCTCTCTCTCTCTCTCTCTCTCTCTCTCTCTCTCTCTCTCTCTCTCTCTCTCGTGAATGAGGCTATGGGCTGGTCTCACGAAGGAGCCGAGCTCCACAATAGGCGTGTGGGAGGTGACCTTTTATTCATCTGGCCTTTAGTGACCAAAGGGGGAAGAGAGCTGAACCGCTGCCAGGTAAATACACTATATAGCGGCCACCCGGGGGGAAGGAACCCACAACCCACTCCTCAGCCGCTAATATAGCAGGGCTTGTAAGTTAACCCATTGATGGTGTTGTGTCGAGATGACCTACCAACCCATTACAACGCACTACAGTAGTGCACTGACAGGTTGGGATTAGCGATTGAGCAATGCTATGTAAACATTCTGTTGGTAGCTCACCGCGACAAAGCAGCACATCTTGACAGAACAACGGCTTTGGCTAAAAACGGATAGATTTATTATTACTTTCCTCCTCTGAAGAACATGGTCATTGATGAGGTGGGCTGAAGTCGTGTTGTCAAGCTCTTTTTGTTCTGTTTGGCCTGAACAAACGTCCTTCATGACTTGTCTCGAGCCCTGAATTGCACAAATGAAGTCATAGGCTGACTCTATCTTTCATAAGAGGATGTGAGCACGTCCCCTCTCAGTGTCAACAAGGTCACTTCCACATTTTGAGATCTTGCCGAAAAGACGGAAGAAAACAAGGCACCTGATGCAACTCCGTTTTTATGAACAACATGGGTGTTTTTTACACCTATTTGATTCAATTTCATGCACATTTTCCTTTTTTTGAACCTAATCAACTAAGATTTTTTGTTTGGCTGTGCATAGCTTAATATTTGATTATAATATTTGAAGGACATACTGTTTGCATATGTACACACGTCATATACAGATAGGGTCTGTGTCCAAATATTTCTGAAGAAGCATGTCTAGCCTATCCTCAGAAACATTCAATGCAGTTGATGTATGCCCAGTCCTTATCGTGATACTCAGATAATCTTTCATGGGGATGACACTATTGTGTGTATGGTATCACAAATCATGCATGGAAACCCTTTTCATGTCACCGATAGGGATTTGATGAACTCCTCAAGCAGTCTGCCTCTAAGGAATATTAAATAAACAATTTGCTAAAATCAAAATAATCATTTACAATAGAGGCACAGTGGGATGGAAAGTAACCTGGATGATAGCCGGACAGACACACTTTGTCATCGACTTTGGATAAACAGTGTGGCTTAATGCTATATGCATAACTTATTCAAACCTATAGTGACCGACAAGTCGCAGGCAATTGGGATAAGCTTTTCAAACCCAAAACGACTGACTTCACTTGGGACCAGACTAGGAAACATCCAATGCCCTCCAAGGTCATAGCTGAAGCTGCCTTCATTCATACAGAATCTTCACAGCTTTGTCTTCACAGCGCTTCTATCTTTTTTTTTTTTTTTTTTAAGTTTGCATGATCGCATTTCCAAACAGCCCCGTCGGTCGGCCACTAGCAAACAGGAAGAGTTGCTTCCCAGGTCTGGCTGAGGAAGCAGGTGCTTGTCCATTGTTATTATATAGCTGTGATCGGGACCCGTGATAGACTCCCACAGCCCACAGGCTCAGCACAGGGCCACAGGCGCAGCAGTGTGGGGGGCTACGCTTCATTGTGTAGCCTCCGTCTTGATTGATAGGGTCTAGTATCCCCCTGACAACTCCACCGGACCTGCACTCTGCACCCACTACAGTAGCCGATATTGCCAATAATACTGTGGTGCAACAAACCCACCCGTCCGTGCTACCACCTTGCACATGAACAGATACATGCAATTTGTTGCACACAGATGTAAGTACACGTACGCATGCATGCACACACGCACGCACGCATGCATTTTCTCTCTCTCTCTCTCTCTTTCTCTCTCTCTCACTCCTCTCTCTCTCTCTCTCTCACTCACACACACACACACACACAGCTGCATTGCACGCACAGGCACACACAGTCATGTAACACACACAAACACACTGTATTGAATGCACACACACAAAGGAGCACACGCACACACACACACAAGGAAGCGACAGCCATCTCTCTAACAATGCCGGCCCTCTGTATACAGGCAGCTCTTCCCCTTTTGTTTCAATGAGCAGGCTGCCGGTTGTGTTGGATCTCCGGTGTTGTTGTGTTGTCGATATGAGCTACCCCGTCGACCTGAGCTACCAAGCCATAACTTTTGGTCTTTTTCGACTTTATTTGATAGGGCAGTGTGAGAGGTGGACAGGAAGCGAGCTGGAAGAGGGACGGGGAGGGGTCGGCAAAGGACCCGGGCCAGGAATTGAACGCGGGTCAGCTGCATGGCAGGTGAGTGCCCTACCGGTTGGCCACGGCAGGGTCTACCAAGCCATTACAATGCACCACAGGAGCCTAAGGGTTGGGAGTTACCAGTGATGGGTGAACTGGATTCATTCGATACAATCCAATGCCACATATTCCAAATAACCTGATTTTACCTGTCCGGTTTAACCAGCTAATGTTCAGGTGAAACCAGGTCATTTGGAATGGGTGGCACTGGATTGTGAAGTCATGAATCCAGGGGTTGGGAGTTAACAGTGATGAGTGAACCTGGAGTCATTTGTTACAATGCAGTGCCACATATTCCAAATCACCCTTTACCTGTCCAATTAAACTGGATTCTGGGGTTCTGGACAGGTAAAACCAAGTCATTTGGAAGATGTAGCACTGGATTGTCAACTCATGAATCGAAGTTGCCCATCACTGAAGTAGCTTGTCTGAAAAAAGAAAACAGCCCATTTCGACAAAACCCCTGCACTCCACTCCACTACTTTCCACTCCGCTCCGCTGTGCCAGGTTACAGAAGGATGTGGGAGATTCATCACGGAGTGATATTGGCCGGCGTTAGCGAGTGTAGTGTACTCACTCATATTAAACAGTAGCCCATTTCCCCACGCTGGGCAGGAAATGTGGAGCTCAATGCCTTCCTCTTGGCCTCCCCTGACACCCCAGGAGATTTTGTCAATGGCCAAACGCTGTGGAAAGCGAGACGCCTTATCATTGGCATCATGGGATTTCGGCACTACTTGTGCACAGTGGGCTGTGCAAAGTGCTTTTGTGTAGTGGTATGTTATTGTACCAAAGATGTGCCATGTATTGAAAAACAGGTGAATGAGATAGGTCTGCACACCAAGCAATACGCTCCAAAATAATAAACTTTATTAAAAAGCAACATTTCGTTATGCCTGATGAAGATCCAGGGTGATCGAAACGTTGCTTTTCAAATAAGGTAGGCTATATTTTTTTGGAGCTTATTGGCAGTGTGCAGGCCTCTTCTTCAACATCTGACACTTTTGTCTGGTACCTACAAAAAGTGTTTTTGGATGTGTGCACCCTACCCAAAACTACTATGTATTGGAAACCACATGTGAAAAATGTGTGTAGACCCAAATCACAAAATTTCCAACATTGCGAGATTACATAACACGCACTACATATTTGAACTACAGTGGGGATTTTCAGGTTTGATATGAGAGGATGCCATATTGCTCTTTCTGTGGAAAGGTTGAGAAACATTAAGACGTGATAGGTGTCAGTGATGCGCGGGCTGACCCGAAAGCAGCGGGCGCTTGCAATTAACTGCGGTCGACCGCAGGCACGGGTTATGAAATATTATTTTTAATGAAATTCGGGTCGGGTGCGGTCGGTCAGGACCTTTGAAATGATGCCGAATTTTAAAGTAGGCTATAGGCTAGCCAATAGGCTATAGTTTACTTTAGCAGACAGGGACATTTTTTGCGAAATAGATCAAAGTTTATATGGCTGAATACCTACGATGGTGCCACGCGCTCTGCAGGAGACTTAATGAGGCTCCTGCGTCGGCCGAATATCTTCTGCGCGCAACTGGTGCAGCAGGTGCAACCATTGAGTGCATTTTGAAGAACACAGAGGGTGCTCTCTAAACAGTGCAGTGATGGATATAGCCCACATATTTTCTTATACAATTGTAATGGTTTCGCGCTCATGGGTTGCTTACAGAGTTTGTTTTCATTTCCTGTGTCGTACCATGACTACGAGGCAATCCACTTGACGGCTGGCTCCGTCTGCTCACCAACCTACAGATTAATTTTCTCCATGTATCCAAACGACGATGTTACCGAAATAAACAGGTGACAGTCGGCAGTCCTCATTGCATGGCCTGGGTTCAAAAATCCAACATGTCCTGTTGAAATGCACAGCCGTCTTGTTCTTGACGCAAATTCCTTTTTTAAGACCTTTATTGACGTGATTGTGCTTTGCCAATGACGCTAGGATGTTCATAAAGACGCACGGCTACTATTTTCAAAGGCGGGTCGGGAAGCGGGCCGGGTCAATATTTTTTCATGAATATTTCTTGCGGGCAGGGCAAGCGGGCGGACTAGGGAAAAAAGCGGTCGGGTGTGTCTTGTTTTTTCGTCGACCCGCGCATCACTGATAGGTGTATCTTTAATAGCCTTGTGCGCCATCCTACGTACTTCCGCCAAGAGACTTGGCTCTGTACTACGAATGGATACGAAATGAAATGGTAGTATTATGGGATGGTCAGGACCAGGCTATAGCTCTAAGATAGAAAGCTGGTTTAATTAAAGCAGAGGTGGTCATGAACAGAATAATAATAGAAGCTTTATTCACGTAACGTTGCTCCATGACGACTGCCAAGAGGCTCCTCTTCTGCCAGGTGGGTCAAATAAAGCGGGTTCGTCACGTACATGGCCGTAACTACCATTGAGGACACAGAGGTCATGTCCTCGGTATTTTTTTCAGAAATGTAAAATGTGTCTACAGTTCGTATGATGAAAATCGATATAGCATCAACAATGATGGATAAAGTCTGTATACACCACCCCCATTTATCCTCAAGGCTGTGATTGATGAAAATAAACACATTCTAAATGTACAGTATGTAGTACAGCTTGCAATATTTGACCTCGGTATTTGAAAATGTCTAGTTACGGCCCTGGTCACGTAGCCTTTGTAATGTGTACCACGAGGTGTTACATGTTTGTTTATTCAAAAACATTTAGGTTCTGTGCACATTATTATGTTCACGTTATTCACGCCTACCTTCTCATTCATTTCATATTAATCTATTAATGGGTATTTGCCTTCCGTTTTATCTTCCGTGGTGATTGTGGTCATTTGATTAATGATAGGTAGTGGGGGGGGGGGGGGGGGGGGGGGGGGGGGGGGGGGGGGGGTGAGCGAGGGGAAATAAAAACAAACACAGCAGCCATGACACCCTGACAGGATCTCTAAAAACAAAGTGCTTATTCTACACACAGACACACAGTACAGTACAGTAGTCGGTGGACTTTGGCACAGTGTCACGAAGGCCAGGTGGCTATAGACATGCAAATTCTCACATCAATCGCCTCCAGTGACAAAAACAACCACCTCACTGCTCTCTCAGCTGCATATACTGTACCAGGCCACACCAAGTGGTACATTGGTCTGTGTCCCAGGAGCGTGTCTATGTTCCCACAGCCCATTGGTCCCACAGCCCATTGGTCCCACATCACTGAGACTTTTTTTGTGGGGGAACATGGAATTGTGGAACATAGGACCTACGTGTATTTGAATAATTTCTTACATTGAAAATGTGGGGACATGGAGCAGCAGGAATAAGCTGCGGGACCAATGGGCTGTGGGAACATAGAGATGACCCCCTGTGTCCCCTATCTTGCCTGTATCTGTGACTGCGGGTGTGGGTTACTAGGGGGGGTCAGGCTCCATGCTTTGTTTGTCTGATGGGGCTCTTTGTTCCACATGCATGGCACCAATCTGCAATAGTCCTGTGATGTTACATGCAGTATGACCATCTCAAACGAGTGGAAATTTCAGTGGAAACCGACAATTAAGTGTTATCGTATCGTATCAAATCCTACGTAGATGTAAAGCAAACATACTGTGTGTACAGTAAGGACATGTACAGGGCTGATATCTGTTGCTTTCATCATGTTCTCTGAGACTTCACAGACATCACATAAATAGTTGCAGACGATGAACTGTAGATGAGCCCTGGTTGACTTTAACAAACATCAAAAGTTTGTAGGGCTATTGTTGATGGGTACTAGATGACTCTTCTCAACCTCTCAGCTTATCAGCTGCATACCAAGTCTACAGCAAGTACACAGCCGTATAAGGTGCTGTTTCCACGTATACGTATATTTTTGAAAGCCCATTGGTTTTGGCCTTCCATTTACACGTGAACAGAGTTTTTAAAATCCATATATCAAAAATCCGGCATTAAAATATCCCATTTAGGGGGCTGAAAACGAATTTGTTACAATGGACTTGTTGTGTTTACACCTAAACAGGAGAAAATGAACGGAGAAGGAGAATTTGAACAAATATTTGGCTTCGCGGAAACGGCACTTAAAACCAACGCATACAATAGGAAGCGCTTATATTATATGTCTTCCTATTACATACAGTATCATGCATTTTCCATGAGACTTTCAGGGACTTCGCACAGTCATGGTGTAGTCAAGGAAATATGGTACAAAATCAACTGTACAGCGAGGACGGACGCAAAACTGAGACCATTGATCAAAACTATTGCTTTCATTATGTTAAAGATTTTTTTTTGTCTTTTTCGACTTTATTTGATTGGCCAGTGTGAGAGGTGGACAGCGAATTGGGAGAGATACGGGAGGGGTCGGCAAAGGACCCGGGCCAGGAATCGTTGGCCACGGCAGGGCCGCTTTCATTATGTTGATGTACTACGGTATGAGCCCTGAGGTTGAGCAGCCTGATCTCCAAAAATTCTGTGCTCCTGGACACGGATGTTAAGGACACGAAATCTGTGTCCAGGAGCACGGATTTTGCCAAAATTCCGTGTTCCTGGACACGGAATTGTTTTCCATGCTCCTGGACACGGAATTGTTTTCCGTGATGGGCACACAGAAGTGCTTTCTATAGGCTATTACCACAGCACTCTATCATTAGAAAATACATACCAAATGCTAATCCTAAACAAAAGTTGTGCCCTGACCAAAACATTCCCTAACCTTAACCTGTCATTAAAGACATATTTTTGAGAAATACCATTTCCAGTTGGTTGATAGGCTATCAAATTCATATAATGAATGAAAGAAAACTAGCTGTGCCCAGACCAAAACAATCCCTAACCCTAACCTGTCAGCAAGAAATGTTTTTTGAGAAAAAATATTTGAAATTAGAAAAATCCTGAGAAAACACAAGACTGTGGAAACATAGAGCTATGGGAGTATAGAGAGAGCACTTCTGTGTGTCCATCACGGAAAATAATTCCGTGTCCAGGAGCACGGAATTTTGGCAAAATCCGTGTTCCTGGACACAGATTTTGTGTCCTTAACATCCGTGTCCAGGAGCACGGAATTTTTGGAGATCATGTTGGGTTGAGACTTCACCGTTGCAACTCTACAAACATCAAAGATTTGTGCAGATCATCTTGATAAGCACTGGAGATGAGTCTTCAAGCATGTAGATATAGTATGCAGGACTAGTTGAGATTTTACTGGTAGAGACGTATCACTAGTGGTGTGCATTGGCACTGCCCTCACGATTCGATTCGATTACGATTCGGGAGGTAGCGATTCAATACGATTCAATTCTTCAATGCATTGCAATGCATTCAATTTCTACTGAAAGCAAAGCAAATGTTTCATCAGTCATCATGAGGCAATACAAGTAGTCAGATACTGAGCAACATTTTATTGGCTGTTTTCTGTATCAGTCTTGCAGTTTTCAATGCTTTGAAGTGCTTTTATTTAATTTAACATTCATTTGCTCCTGAAATATCCACGGAAGTAATTGAAACTTGAACAAAATTGCCGCATCAATTCTGGAACTTGCCGCATTGAATTTAATTGTCCATGCCTCGCATTGCATTGCATTGCTGAATCGATTATGGTTGACACCACTACGTATCGCACATCAATCATGTACTGGAAATGAGTCTTCAATCATGTTAACGATGTAGGCCTACTGTAGATACAGTATGCGGTACTAGTTGAGATTTTACTGGTAGAGACTTATCACACGACATCAATCATGTTTTGCAGATGATGGAGATGATGAGCCCTTGCAGATTGCAGATGAGGAAGGCGGGAGAGGTAAACAGGATGAGGTGAGGTGAGATGAACGGAGGTCTACCTCGCTTGCCGAGCAGCGGAGGCCGCAGATGTCGTGGCTAACCAATGCTTCAAAACAGGTGATGGTGGGGGGGATGGGGGGCGTGTGAAATCCTGAGAGATCTTTTTTGTTTTTGCTGGTGTTCTGTCGAGATGGACAGCTGAAATGTGAAAATGAGCTACCAGTGGTCTGGTACCATAACCTGGTTCTCACGCAGATGGATGAGCGAAAATGCACGAAGGGTCTGCGTGAGAACCAGGCTACTGGTACCGTAGCCCCAAGTCAAACCTTAACGCCTACTACACTATTAGGGCTCAGGAGCGGTTTGTGGTTCAACTCCACAGCCAGCCCTCACTGACTGCAATTAGCCTACCTACACATATTCCGGTCTCAAATGGAATATTATCAGTGTTAGGTTCAAAAACAATTTCTGGAGTATTGGGAAATAGTGTTGTGGGAAACGGCGGTCTGCAACCGGAACGTTCCGAAAACACGACCACATTCTGAATGAATACAGAGCATGATTTGCGCGCAAACCAAATACTGCCACCATTCTGTTAAAAATTGAAATGTTCCTTGCATTTAACCACGCTCATTGACAACAGGACACCGGTAGGAATGTAGAAACAACCACCGCCGTGACGAGTCATAACCATGATTGTGATAGCTCCAAAACACTGACAGGGAACGATGTGCATAATTAAAAAGGAATTAATCTGTTTTTTTAATGAATAGAGAAGCAGAAGTCAAGGCAGAAGTCGTGTCTTTGAGCTCGCCGGTAAAAAAAATGCCATCATCATTGCACACAAACAGCTGTGCAGTACACAAGCATTTTAAATCAACACAGAAAATAGCCACGACTTCCCTGTACTTTACTGGAATAGTTGTCCATCACAATAACTAAAGAAGAAGTAGACATCATACAAGCCTGAGATGTGCTGTGGAAACCGATTTAAATTCCTATAAGGCCAATGTGATTTTGCTGCTGTATCCACTTTTAGCATGCAAAGCAAATAGATGGTGTGAGTTAGTTCCTGATGTGGGAGAGAGTCAGATTCAAATCTCAAATGTTGAGACATTAATCTTAAGGTGCACACACATAGAGTACACATAGTACATAGTAACTTAATGTACTGTATGATGGGGCGATGAGTTGAACTTAGGTGGTGTTTGGCTTTTGCTGGTGTTTTGGGCTAAGGAACATTGGCCAGGGCCCTAAACAGCCCTAAATGGCTAGTAGATGAAATCTAGGGTTAGGGTTAGGGTAGAAAAGTTGGTATTTTCTAACAGCCAAAATGAAATTTTACCAGCATTTGGCTGGTTGGCTGGTGTTAATTTATAGCCCTGAACATTGCTGTTTGCTACCATATATATTTATTATTTACAGTAAGTCCTAGATTATACACATTCAGGGGTGCATTTCTCGAAACCATAGTTGCTAACTTCATTAGCTACTTTGTTGTTTTCAAGGAGGCAATTTCCCATTGGCAACTACCCAAGTTGCTAACTAGCTAACAACTACGCTTTTGAGAAATGCACCCCTGGTTTGGCTTTGGCTACATACAACTCATAAAAGGGGGACTACCATATGCAGTACAGTTTACCACATGAGAATAATGTGGTTGGAAAGAGGATGGAGACCTACATCACTTTCACCTGGTTTTGCTCGTTTAAAAGAGAAAAAAAATGCGGTCCTGCGTGTGAACTGTCTAAAATGGCCCATCGTATAACCTATGGTTTAAAATGCCCTTCAAACTCTAACCACATACACACACACACACACACACACACACACACACACACACACACACACACACACACACAGACACACAAATGCACACGCACACACACACACATGCACACGCGTACACACACATGCACACACACACACATACACACACAGATGTTGCTGACGCACTCGCAACACACACACACACACACACACACACACACACACGCGCACACAGACGCACGCACGCACGCACGCACACACGCACACACGCGCGTGCACGCACACACGCGCGTGCACGCACACACACACACACACACACACATACATTGCGGACTCACGTCGAGCGTCAAGCAGACATCCTGCCCAGCTGTGCGGCAGAGACAGCTGGTGCGACCTGCTGCCTGGTCACCATGGAGCCATACCATGCCATACCATACCAGACAACAACCAACCAACAAACTAGGGGTGTAAATCACAGCCTCCATGACGATACGGTATCGATTTCTTAAAGCAGGGATTCGATTATTTTCGATACTAGAATACCCCACGATACGATACGATACGATTCGATTAGATTTTTTCCAATTTCTTTTCCACTTCTATTATGTTATGGAGCTAGGGCATTGGACAGGGGCCAGCGATTCAATTATTTTTGATACTTATGAATGCCCCACGATACGATGGGATTCGATTTAATCGCCAGCCGATACATCGATGTATCGATACATTTCAATTATCATTTACACCTCTACAACCAACCAACCCTGCAACACATGCAGGCAGCAGGCATATGCCCACTGTCTTCGTTTGCCCGTCACACTTCCACCGTGACATTTCAGCTGTGACCAGGGATGCCGACACAAGGGGGGCAAAAGGGTCAGTAGTCTCGGGCCTAGGGAGAAAGGGGGCCTAGAATTGTTTCCTCATTACATTATACTGTATGTATTGGGTAGGGGGGCCCTTTCAGATTACTTTGTCCCGGGCCCAGCAAAAGCTGTCAGCAGCCCTGGCTGGGCTATTCAGCTGTGCCATACCCCTCATGCCCTTGGACAGAAGTCAGAATTCCAAAGGTTTACCTACCGTAAATGTCTGTCCATGGTGCAAACTGAATCAATTTGGCATTGTCATCAACTGTAAGACACCACCAACCAACCCTACAACACATGCAGGCAGCAGGCATATGCCCACTGTCCTCTGTCTACCCGGCACTTCCACCACGACATTCAGCTGTGACTGTGCTGCAGTGTCATACCCTGTGGACTTTGAGAGAAGTCTGGGTTTCAAACCTTTACCACCCTCAAATCAATGCCAGTCCATGTTGACAACTGAATGAACGTCTTATCACGTTTCCTTCACCTGATTTGGGATTCTGTTGAACTGTATTAAGACACTAAACCCCAACCAATGACCCGTGCCCTCTCTTTGTCTTCCCATCCCATTTCCACCATGACATTCAGTTACGTATGACCATGCCATGTCATACCCCATGGGCTTTGAACAATATAGGGTGGATTTTTAAACGTCCATGTTGAAAACTGGTCATGTATCAAATCACCTGAACCCAGGCTTGTAACCCAGTAATCAGATTCAGTCCATATAACCCCTCCCAATAACATCATGGTGATTGCTACAGTATTACTGAAGCATTGTGTCCTGAGTATGACACCCCCCATCTCCCCATCTTGGAATCATCTCTCATCGCCCCCATGAGTTAGAGCACCGGATGATATTTTAAAAAGACAATTCTTAAATATATGTTGTGAAATTGCATCTGCTACATACTGTATATGTCAGCGTTTTTTTGTCAGATCTATGGCATTGCCATTACCGATTGATTAAGAATAGGAGATGTTCTGGCTCGACACTGCGGTGCACTTCTTGACCTATATTGGTGAAGTACAGTAGCCTTTGGCAAAGGCAGAAAATCATGACACAATTTTGGAGATCGCTGCCAACAGTCTCCCCATTGTAGTCTTGTGAAGCTTGATTACTATGACACCCTCCAACACAATGAGCTCACCTCTCTCTTTGTCTCAGTTTGCATAGGCTACAGAACTGTGGTTAAGTCAGGTTACGCATGTATGCAGGTGTCAGTGGAAGACAAAATGTAAATATACACTTCCAACTCTTAAGGTAGAATCAAAGAAGAGCGTATATCTATTTTTTAGTCGATCTCTGAATGCTTGAGGTGATCGTGTATGCAGTGAGATTTGACATGTCATGGTCTTCAATTCATATACTCCTTTTAAACAAGATCAGTTGATTGATTAAAAAAAGCCTGTAACCTTAGTTGAATGACAGTTAAATATTGGCCACATTAGCTGTGACTTGTTTTTTTTTGGACACAACCTTGATATGAGTTCAAGATTAAGCCAAGCACAGCAATACATATTGCAATGTTAATTAAACACTCAGAGAGTTAGACCGATTACAACAGCTTTAAATGTGACTCTGAAAGCATTGAATGAACACTGGCAAAAAGAAAAATGCCGTGAACGTCCAGCAACTCAACTCACTCACCTCACCCGCGGGGGCTAGTGTACATCACCCCTGTCAGTCATATCGGCTCACGACGCGTCTGTCAACTTCAAGTTCAAGTGCGCAGTGCCGCTGAAGTTTTAAAATCCAAGTCACAGTCAATGAAGTGGGCAGCGAGATAACATCCTTTAACTGCGGTGCCTTGGGCAGTCCAACTCACATGCACACCTTCTACATACATGCATACATATGCTCACAACAAGAGAGACAATGGTCGTCTTCTTGCACACGCACACACACACACACACACAACTCTTCTGACAAAACAGGAACTGAAGGCTGGAGAGCAGAGCAGAGCAGAGCAGAGCGCAGCGTGAGTGTGTGTCAGGGTGAGTGGGAGGGGGGAGGGGGCGGTGGAGGTGGAGGTGGAGGCGGAGGCGGAGTGGGTGTCAACTCCCACATGCTGACGGAAGTAGTCTCTCTCTCCCTCTCTCTCTCTCTCTCTCTGTCTCTCCCTCTCTCTCTCTCTCTGTCTCTCTCTCCTGTTTGTGTTATTTTTATGAATTAGTCGTGAGGGGCCTCTTATGGGTACATGCGTACACATGCAGTGTGTCTAATTCAGCACTTAAAGAGTCGATTTAACATCTTCTACAGTGTATGTGTTCCCAGAGTACTCTCTAAGTGTTGAATTAACACTGTAGTTTTACTGTGTAGGTGTTTGAACTTCTTCTTTATAGTTAAGTCAGAGGAGACTGTGAGTTATCAAAATGACGCATGTGTTGCCAATAGTTTCCAATGACTGAATATGTTTCACTGCTTAGACCTCAATGAATGGTCATTGTAAGTAAGTTGGACAGCCAAGCTTGCCAATAGCTTGTGTGTGTGTGTGTGTGTGTGTGTGTGTGTGTGTGTGTGTGTGTGTGTGTGTGTGTGTGTGTGTGTGTGTGTGTGTGTGAGAGAGAGAGAGAGAGAGAGAGAGAGAGAGAGAGAGAGAGAGAGAGAGAGAGAGAGAGAGAGAGAGAGAGAGAGAGAGAGAGAGTGTATATCTGGGCGCATTTGTGTGTGTGTGTGTATAATATACACTATATATACAGTATATTAATGTTGGCACTGAAATGAGTGAGCTCAATGTCATTGTGAATGTTTATAGTGTAACTTGTAAGTACATGTGTATAGTGACAATAAAAGGCATACTATATTCTGTCTGTCTCTCAGCACAGCAAGCAAACAAATCCGTTCTACTCCCCTAGACTCGTCCAGATGACAACGGCCACGTTGCCAGATCTTTCCACTCTGGAACCTGTTCTCAAAAAAATATCGTTCTTGGGGGTACCCAAAACGCCAGTGCCATGTGGACGGGAGGCCCAAACGATAAGCAAAAATATCGGATTCACTCGAAATCGTTCTTGTGCGGATTAGACCTAGTGACCCTAACCCCCCCTCCCATCCCATTGTAACGAGGACCCAACATACTGCACCTGTCGCCCACCCCCTCTAGAGATGGGATTCGTTTTTCATATATTCTATATAGAATAGTCCTTTTGAATTTGAAAACTCGAATTGTTGGTCTCGAAACCTACAGTACTTTAAATGAAAATGCAGATCCCACATAAAAATTCTGCATGGGCCACCCTTACTGTGTAAAGTGACAATGAAGATTAGTACAAAGTCTCATTACATTTTTACATTTGCTCGGCAAATACGAATGGACCGTCTTTCATTTTCAACATGAAAGCTGTGTCATAAAGACAAACACATTTGTCAGGTATTTTTAAAGGCATATAGTTGCACCCACATTAAATAGCTATTCAACTTAAAGGGACACTGTGCAGGAAATGGTCAAAAAAGGTACTGCAACTATGCTGCTCATTGAAACTAGGCTGCCTATTGCCAAATTTGATCTTTACATGAAAGTTTACTAAGTAATAAACACATATTTTCTATTATGGTCCAAGTACAGTCATTTTTGCAGCTAAACATGGCTATTTTTGGAAATGGCGGACCATGGAGAAGATCCCCCTTTTCATCTATGAAAAGTGCAATTTTTCCAGTCATAATGAATACATAGAATTTGATGCTGGTGGTAAGTATTCATGAAAAAGGTAACATTAGTGAATGGGCAGCATGAATTCTGGAAATAAACAACTAAAAATCTCACACAGTGTCCCTTTAAAACCAGAGATTGTAAGAGTATATGCTGTATATTATCTTATCCCGTTGTTCAGCAGGGTTGGAAAACTTCACCTATACATCATCATCCAGCACTAATTTCTCCTTTTTGTCTGTCTCTGTCACATTGCAAACTCAGCATGTTTTTTCTCTTTTAAAAAGGGGACAGACTCTCTACTTCCTCAGTTGGCATGGTGTTTACTGAAATGAAATTTGCATTTCATGTTTTTACCCAGTCACACTTCCTTCTCCCCTAATCATCAGCTCCCCCCTCCTCCGCTGTTTCTCTCTCGTACATGAATTCATACTGATGTGGTGCAGTTCGTCTTGGGTAGGCCTACAACATGTAGGCCTATCTGCTATTTGTGCTGTTTATTTTTTCAACTTTTATTGATATTGAATTTTACTTATTGATAAATACATTGACTTATCCCGTTTGATCTGGTAAGGCTAAAACTAGGCCTAGTTAAAACAAGGATCAAGTCAAAAACTTGTTTTTAAACTTAGGTATACAGAACTTCTTAATTTGAGAGAAAATCTGATGTATATATGCTCACAATCAGTAGGTAATTTCTGGTCAAATTAATAACAAGCTAAACACTTGTAAAATGCATACAAAATACAACAATATTGAACACTCACGTAAAGCATTTCATGATTAGATTGTCATAAGAAACATTGACATCATGCGCGCTCAAGTAAAACATTTTTTTAGCGTAATGCTGCCATCTAGCGAAATAAATCAACCTCAAGTTGCTGCATACTGTGTGTGTGTGTGTGTGTGTGTGTGAGAGAGAGAGAGAGAGAGAGAGAGAGAGAGAGAGAGAGAGAGAGAGAGAGAGAGAGAGAGAGAGAGAGAGAGAGAGAGAGAGAGAGAGAGAGAATGCACTGCTGTAAGGCTGATTGCTGTACTCATTGCTGTGCTATATTTTTTACTGTAATGTACAATATTGTGTATTGGGCTGTTTGTGTACGTTTTGTATTTGTGTATGTATACAGTATGTGAGCTGACAGACACATAGTTTAATCAAAGTATAGGCCTACTCCAGGGTCATGACAGCCACGGCAAGTAGGGGATGGCGCACTCGTGTTGATCTGTTTCACCAATTTGTGTCTTCACTATACCGTAGTTTATTTTGGGAACTTAGGTGGAGGCTTACTCAGTGGTGTAGTCTACCACTAGTGGTCTACTCAGTGGTCTAGTCTAGCAGTGAGTATACTGTATATATGTGCTATTCTAAATAATGGATCGATAAATTCTAAGTGGGTATACTGAAATCCCTGAAATTTTGAAGTGGGTATACTGCGTATAGGCCTAGGCCTATTGCGTTCTACGTAGACTACGCCACTGGGCTTACTTTTATCACGCGGCACATAAACGGTGCACCTTATGATTGGAGGCGTGATGATGAAGGAGCGGGAACATCGTTGCATCTGATGTCGGCCCGGCTTTCAAAGAAGAGATATACACTCGCGCGCATCTACCGGTTGTCGCTCCCTATAGGGGCTACCTTCTGTGGAGCTGCCTGGCAACACATATAGTCGCAATTTTCTTTATTCGGTAGGCCTATTTTAACAGTACACGACAGATGTAGCCTGTTGGTCTATTGATACATTAATTCCACATAGGCTTTTATGCTACTTAAGTTGCCCAATCTAACAAATAGGGCCCTCTCATCCCATGTGCTCAAGTTCTAATTCCGTAGTCCAATTCCCTAATTTGAATTTGGTAACATTACCAAACGCCTTGACAATTCCGTTCAAATTCCTACAATAATACATGACATACCGTGTCGCCATTTAGATACAGCTGAGTAAACGTTGCTTCGTACAATAAACCCAAATTTGTTTACATATAGTTATTATCTATTTAAATTACACTGTTGGTGTTGCTTAATATCAGTCTACATGAAAAAAATGTTGGGTGAATGGCAGGCTGAACTTTTGTGGCGCCTTCCCCTCTCCCATGCCAGTTCTCTAATTAATTACCTTAATCTGTCTATTGATATGCTACCAGTGGATGTCGTTGTTCACCCCATTTTTACGCGCTCAGTGACACTTCTCGGGATGACCTCGAGCTTCGCAAGCAGCGCGAAGACGTCCTTCACTTTCCATACAGAAAGCAAGTGCGGCAGACTCTCAGTGCAGCGCGCGCAACAGTACGCACACGCGGAGAGCTAGAGAGAGAGAGAGAGAGAGAGAGAGAGAGAGAGAGAGAGAGAGAGAGAGAGAGAGAGAGAGACTGAAGCCCCCCTCTTATATCTGCTGGGGTTTTGCCTCCGGCTTTCAAGCAACAAACAAGAACACAAAAGCTCAACGACAGCCCAACCAGTCAACCAACCGGCAGACATCGGAAGCAAGCAGATCATTTTATGACTTTTCAGGCCAACTGAATTGTTCTACCGAGGTACAGTGTCCTATGTGGAGATTTTCACACGTCGTGAGACGATTAATTTCGTTTGTCATCTGCATGGTGTTTCTTGACAATTCATATACATGTGACAGTGTTGGGCAATATTAATTTGTGAAATAGTGTAAAATGTGTTAAATCATGCGTTTTCCCCCATTCATGATAATACACTTCTTGTGTAGCTCTGTGAAATATTAAACTTTAAGATGTGGGTAGCAGGACATTGTCATCATGTGTGTCGTCTGCAGTGACAAATTAAGTTATGCGTGTTTCTGTCTGGCAGGGAACGGCAGTGCGCGCATTTCAGCGGCGAGGATAACGGAAGAAGACGGATTACCACAATGTTGAGGATTTTGGATGCCTGTGTCACTTTGGTGACTTTTTCGTGCTTGGTGCAAGGTGTGTTTGGAGGATACGGGATGAGCATGTTCGCCGCGCAGACGTCCCCACCGGACCCGTGTTACGACGAGAGCGGCAACCCGAGACGATGCATCCCCGATTTCGTGAACTCAGCGTTCGGGAAGGAGGTGAAGGTTTCCAGTGCTTGTGGCAAACCCGCCGGTCGGTACTGCGTGGTGACCGAGAAAGGTGACGAGCGAAACAGGAATTGCCACATCTGCGACGCGTCCGATCCCAAGAAACACCACCCGCCCTCCTATCTAACGGACTTAAACAACCCTCACAACCTGACTTGCTGGCAGTCTGAAAATTTCATCCAGTATCCCCAAAATGTTACCCTAACCCTATCGCTAAGCAAGAAATTCGAGGTGACCTATGTCAGTTTGCAGTTCTGCTCGCCGAGACCCGAATCCATGGTGATTTATAAGTCAATGGACTACGGCAAAACATGGGTCCCGTTCCAGTTCTACTCCACGTCCTGTCGGAAAATGTACAACAAACCGAACAAGGCCACCATCACTAAGCAGAACGAACAAGAGGCGATTTGCACCGATTCCCACACGGACATGCACCCGCTCTCCGGCGGTCTCATCGCCTTCAGCACCTTGGACGGACGCCCGTCGGCGCACGACTTTGACAACTCCCCGGTGCTGCAGGACTGGGTAACGGCCACCGACATCAAAGTGACATTCAGCCGGCTGCACACTTTTGGGGACGAGAACGAGGATGATTCCGAGCTGGCACGGGACTCTTATTTCTACTCCGTGTCAGATCTGCAAGTCGGCGGCCGCTGCAAATGTAACGGGCACGCGTCCCGGTGCGTAAAAGACAGGGATGGGAATTTGGTGTGCGAGTGCAAACACAACACCGCAGGTCCGGAATGCGACAGATGCAAGCCGTTCCACTATGACCGTCCATGGCAAAGAGCGACAGCCAGGGAGGCGAATGAGTGTGTCGGTAAGTTTGCCTGCCCCCCTCCCTCATACTGTAAAAGTGTACCAAATGCTCGCTGAATGAAATTCGCACACGGTACCCACACCACCACGTGCTAAGAAAGAACAACAGTTGGTCAGACACTTCATGAACGCGACCTCACCTTAGTGTTAAACTGTATGTTTGCATGTGGGTGAAGTTGTTTGGATATAGGCTACCGTAGTCTCTTCTGCATACCTTTTGCCAGATTTTTTTTCTTACTGTCTTGATCCATAAAGTAATTGGAATGTCAAACACAACGCATTAACCCGCACTTATCACTGTTGTATCGTTCCAAATGTACCATAAAGTGAGGGAATACGTGCTGGAAATACCGTCCAGCTTAATTGTTCAAGTCTATTTTACGAGCAATCAATAGGCTACATAAGACCAGATAAGAGGCGAGTGTTAAACATTCACATATAGGCTAATGGTCTATTCGTTTATTATCTGCAACTGAACTACACGCAAGTAACGATGTAGGCCCATGTGGGTGTTTTTATCTACTCAAATATGGTCTCTGGCTATTATGCGATTAAACATAAATCCACTGGACCGCAGTGCTTGAAAATAGTCTACTCTATTTATTGTTCACCAGGAAGAAATTACCTCTGTCAGAGGAGATAACGGCGGATCAGATGTTTGTGTAGGCCCTATTGAAAAGCATTGCGTTTATATTCTTTATATATTGTGAGAGTGTAACTTGGTGCTATTATAATTGTCAGACGGCAGTAGGTTTCCTTTTTTTGTGGCAAATATCTAAATTAATTTGGCAAATTTGTGATGTGTGTGGTAAGGGTGTCAGACGTTCATTGTAATCATCCCGCATCTCAAATTTACACCATGCGTAATATCAGAATTTCCAGTGCGTAAAGGAGGTGACAAGCGTCAACAATTGTATTGTTCACATCACAATTGTGTAAATCTTTAATGTGCAGTTTGCAATGTGATGCAGTTTGATTTTTGAGGAGCGACTCAAAGTTGTAGAAAGTATTTCTAAGCCGCAGATTTCACTGCGTGATAATGTTTATAGTGGAATTCCTCCACACGAGGCGACTGTGGCCAGAAAGCCTATCCATGAGTTTGATTCGACACACATTTATTCCCGTCACATGGCATCGCTGTTGTTTAAGGGGTGTTTGAATAGAGGTTTAAGGTTTGGAAGGGGCCCGTCATTGACCGAAATAATTATTTTGTTGTGGAATATTCGCATTTAATTATTAGCTACCGGTAATTATGTTCACAAACACCAATGTTCTGAAGAATCAGTTACAATGCACGTAAAATCAGTTGCGTATTTTACAATGACTATGGTGGCGATTTTATGTTGTGAAATAAAACAAAATACTGAGGGGAAAGTGGCTTATCCCCAACGAAATAGAATATGTTGTAGCGACTGTAATATAAATCTGAAGAGGAGAAGATAATTCGTCGGTGACTTTAAAATGAAATACTGTATTTCACAGTCGGTGTTAAAAGCCTTATTCGGAGGTATTACTGCATGTTTATATTCCTGCCAAACCACACAGAGGCGAAACGAGATCAAGATAGTCCCGTGCTGAAAATGCAGGAAGTTAAGAATCCTCCGCAGAGCCCCGCACATTTTCCGACCACAGAGATGGAAACGGCGCGCTCAAATTCATTCCAGTTGGTGTTAAGTGCTGTTTCTACACGTGCAGTTTATTTAATGAGAAAAAAAGACAATGTCCTGGATATCCAGCAAATACGCACAGTTAAGCACGCATCATGAATGAGATTCCCCCCGTTCTACAGATCATATTGTCTCAACAGATGTACGCAGTCTTTTTTTTTTTTTTTTTTACAATTTTGTAAAAAATTAAATAATAAGTTAAATTGTATGGCACATACATTTCTGTTGGCTAGGTGGGTTTCTAGCCACTGTTTGATCCTATGTGGTGGTCTGTGTGACTGTCTGTACCACCTCAACCTGCATCATCCTTAACCATGGTCATGTTACCAGTGAGGCAGTGCGGGGAACAGGGCTTGAGTAATGCATTCCACTCTGTTACCTGACTTTGGTCAAGGGCTTAAATGCATTAGCGAAAGCAAGTACGACCGCAGGTCTGGAGTTTTGCTTTACAACCAGTGCCCAGAGTTACAGGAGCCACCACAGTGCATGCAGCTGGTGTCCCAGAGTTGTGGTGGCTGAGACTAGCTGAACACCAGAGGGTTTATTTGTTCAACCCTGTTCCATATCCCAGTGTGTGTGTGTGTGTGTGTGTGTGTGTGTGTGTGTGTGTGTGTGTGTGTGTGTGTGTGTGTGTGTGTGTGTGTGTGTGTGTGTGTGTATGTGTGTGTGTGAAATGACAAAAGTGTTTGGACGTAGCACAGGTGTTTTTCGTTTTTTAACTAACTTTGTGTTTGTCTGTTTGCTTTTTCACATACATTTAGGTGTAAGGGTTGCTGATTGAGGACAGCAGTTGTTACAAATAGTGAATAGACCACTACTTGTTGGTGAATATATTTTTGTTACGTGTATATGCATAAAGTCTGCCATTGACACAGGTGTAAAAGAAAGATTGAGGGCTGCAGTTGTTGCAAAAAAGAGACAGGACTACTACTTGTTTTTTTGTGTGAATATATTTTGAGTTCTGGGTTTACGTGACGTTTTTGACCAGTCCAATGAGGCAATTGAGAGAAGCATATGAATAATTCTGCACTCTTTGGATCTTTGTGCAAACGTCTTTATTTGAGATGGCCGGCTTTCGATGGCTAGATCTTCATAAGGTGGTGTGGGGGGAATCATGAAATGCTTTCCTTATGCTGAAGTTACCAGGTAGAGCTGGTGAGTCAAATATCAGGGTTTCCCCCGGCATAGTTCATATAGTTCAGGAGGCCCTCCTTGACTAGGTCCCCTGAAAAAATACATTTAAAAAAATTGTAAATGTAATTTCTTTGTTGCGTTATGAATAGAAATATTATTTTTGTGATCCTATTATTATTATGTTTGTTTGTTAGTTTTTTTGGGTAGGGGGTGTCATATATTTCACAAGATACTATGCAGTATAGCGTTTCAATGGTGATAGTCATATGCCTAATACAATCTATCCCTCAACCCACCTTGACTAACTAAAATGTTATGTGGATCAGTCTCCACATGATACTCTAGGATTTTCGACATAGGACATGATTTCCTAAGTGGTCAGACAGAGTCTTGTAGACTCACTTGTAATTACACACTTACATCGAGAGTCTGGCATAATAATTGTCATTCTTGTGCTTTGTGGACTGGATATAAAACCGTTTTATTGAGAGGCTACCAAAGAGCCGTTCACTTGTGCTAGCCGAGCACCAGCGACCAAGCGACTGCTTGGAAGGATTATCAAAAAAAGTATCTCCACATGTCTACAAGATTCCGACTAACTACGAAATCAGGTCCTATGCCTAAAATCCCTGAGTATCACTTCAACTGTACAGTGCGGGGGGACATGAAACATGCTTCAATGACCGCTCTCCCTACTGGGGTGCATTTCTGGAGAGCGTAGTTGTTAGCTGTTAGCAACTTAGGTAGTTGCCAATGGGAAATTGCATTGCAACCAACAAAGTAGCTAACATAGTTAGCAACTACGCTTTCCAGAAATGCACCCCTGCTATGGCATTGCCTCTCGCTAAAATAGGCGCGCTGTGTCCTTCACCCCGTACGTACATCCATCTCCAATTAGCTGGCCAGGGTTGCCTTTAACGTGGCCTGGTGTTGCACTTGCACAGACATCCAGAGAAGACCAGTTTAGACACAACTTGTCTAACTGTGTAGGAATGAATTGTTTCCCCCGGTATCCTTGACACTTTATTTTTACCAGACCTGTCTTTGTGTGTGTGTGTGTGTGTGTGTGTGTGTGTGTCCATGCCTAAATATGCATGTGTGTGCATTGCACGTGTGCGTATATGCCTAAATATGTGTGTGCATGTCTGCCTGTGTGTGTGTGTGTGTGTGTGTGTGTGTGTGCGTGTGTGTGCGTGCGTGCGTGTGTGTGTGTGTGTGTGTGTGTGTGTGTGTGTGTGTGAACGGGCCACAAAGGACTGTCAGTCAGTGCATTCATCATGTTGTCAGCGGAGGCAGGCAGCTCTCTCTGCACTGCGCCGCATTCCTTAAGCTAGATTTATGCTTCGCTCGCATAGAATCTGCGTCCGTCCGTTTTCTGTCTATGCGAGGCCACGCCCCCCTCTCAGAGGCTCTGCGCCCGTCGTCTAGCGCCTCGAAAAAATTCTAACTATCCGTCGGACGGACGCGGAGTACGCAGACAAAAAGGCACTATGATTGGTCGTCTCGCTACTTCCTTGTTCTGTTCTTGTGGCAGCGCAATGGCAGTAGTTTGCGAGAGCAGAGCTGTATTCTGTTAAAAACTTTATTAATGCCTTGTGTGTAAATGTGTGTAAATACACGAAGCTAAGCTAAGTAACAAACAATGCATCAGTTGAACACTCGTGGCACAATGCCTGCGGTTTTACTACCGTTCCTCCACCGAATGTAAACACACATCGGCAGAATCAACTGTCTTTACATGCTTGCATTTTCTGCTCGTGAAAACAGACTGGGTATGTCAAATAATGATACCACTGCATTGCCTTTGCAATTTGTGTGAAAATACCTAGCTAACCGGGATAGAAAGCAACATTGCTTAATAATGACCGCAGTGCTTACAATGTAGTGAAAGTAGCCTAATCGCGCAATTTCAAATGTGGCTGGCAACGAGACCTCGGACCTCGCAGAGCTCGCAGATGCATGAATACAAAATTGGTTCGTGGCCACTCCCACGCGACTTTTCACGCTCGCAGTTGCTGAAGTCTAATCTGACCTTTAGCCGTGTTCTCTTGCGCCTCTGCAGCCCGAGCCCGCCACCAAGACACAGCAGTAGAGTAGAGAGGCCGTCAACCAGGGCCGGTTCTGGTTTATTTGGGGCCCTAGGAGAGCATGAGTTCTGGCACCCCCCACTATTACATTTTCTCCACGAGAAGATGCTTTACAACATGACCAGATCTCGCAACCTTTGAAAAAAAACCCTCTTACTTGTGCGTTCCTTAGCCGTGTTCTCTGCAGCCCGAGCAATGTGTGGCTGAGAGATAGAGAGAGAGAGAGATAGAGAGAGAGAGAGAGAGAGAGAGAGCAAGGAAGAGGAAGGGAGAGAAGGTGTGTGTGTATGCGGGTGTGTGTGTGTGTTTGAGAGAGAGCGAGTACAGTATATTTGCCTGTATGCAGGTGTGTGTGTGTGTGTGTGTGTGTGTTTGCGTGCATGCGTTTGTATGTCTGTATGTCTGTATGTTTGTGTGTATGAATATGTACTATATGTGTGCATGTGTATGCATGTGTAGTCCCTTTGTGTGCTTCTACTGTTGTGTGTGTGTGTGCATGCATGTGTTTGCATGGTGTGTGTGTGTGTGTGTGTGTGTGTGTGTGTGTGTGTGTGTGTGTGTGCATGCATGTGTTTGCATGGTGTGTGTGTGTGTGTGTGTATGTTAGGGGTTTTCGGGGCGTTGATGGGAGTGGTGGTGGTAGGAGGGTGGTCTGGTCTGTGCTTAAGCACCCACACTCCCAAGAAAGCTCCAACCACCCCACCAGCAGCTGAAGAAAAGGGCTACCCAGATAGAGAGATGGCTCCTTACATGGCCCAACGGCCTTTGTGTCGGTCTGTGTGGGTGAAGTTGATCATTATAGTGGTGGGGGTGGTTAAGCAGGCGATGTGTGTCTGTGGATGTCTGGCCATTACAAAGTATACATATGAGGGTGAATTACGTTCATTTGGTCTCAGACGTTGGAGGTACAAGCACAGTTAATGCTAACAAATTCATAAGTAACTGGTAATTCATGGATATGCTCCTTAGATAATCCTAACTAAGTACAATAATAATTATAATAATTTAATCCATACAGTTGCACCACCCTGATGTCTGTTACTACACAAGACTTCATTCACCCATAAAACAAAATGATAGAGTGGGGGCAAGTGTGAGAAATCATATACAATATTCACAAGTGGTCTTTTTTTCTGCACCTGCTTTCAGAATGTGCATACATGTATGACCATCTCATCACTTAAAGCATGTAGACTTCACAGTGTGCCAGACCTAAAAAAAATAGGCTACTGCATCAGCTACTGCTTTTAGATCCGTCCACGCATCTCTATATGAGGCTTTGTCCATTTGTGGTCCGTCCGCCGTGACGCGTTTTCCCAATGATTGAAAACTGCTTCAAAATCATAATAAACAACTGAAATATGAAACGTTTTTGCTATTCGTGAACTCTTGGGATCATATCTGTCCGTTTGGACGCATCGTTGTCCGTCTGTCGGACTTGTCTCTAGAGGCAGGGATTGACAACATTTTCCAACTTTGGGCCCACTTGAAATGTTCACAAATGTTTGCGGCCCACCTCTGCCAAATGAACAATACAGTGCGAGTTTGTGTTTGTGTGTGTAACACACACCGTTTGAGAATCACTGTCTAGAGAACCGTGGGTGTCCTTAAATCAAGCCACTGTTGTCCCATCCTACGTTCTGTCATATGTGCGGTGGCATGCCATTCCATGACCCTGTGTGTGTGTATGCGTGTGTGCGTGTGCGTGTGTGCGGTTTTGTTTGTGTGTGGTGGGTCACGAGCATGTGATTGTCTTGCTTTGTGTGTATCTCAAGCGTATGTGTGTCTTGCCGTGTGTGTGTACATGCTTATGTGTGTGTGTGTGTGTGTGTGTGTGTGTGTGTGTGTGTGTGTGTGTGTGTCACGAGCATGTGATTGTCTTGCTTTGTGTGTATCTCAAGCGTATGTGTGTCTTGCAGTGTGTGTACAGTACATGCATGTGTGTGTGTGTGTGTGTGTGTGTGTGTGTGTGTGTGTGTGTGTGTGTGTGTGTGTGTGTGTGTGTGTGTGTGTGTAAAAAAAACATACCACAAGTGTCCTACAGAGGCAATGACGGGCGTCATTTGGTAGTCGACAAACGTACATGTGCTGAATCAATACACAGGAGTGCAAAGCGTTGTACGTAGTAGTTGTTTTGTGTCTTGGAAGTGCACTTCACTGATTAGTTTTTTCCTGATTTAAAGTGAAGTGGGGGTTGGGTTTCCTGAATACACTTTGATGCACATTTAAGATATTGATGCACGTAGAGCATCAGATGGGACCCTTATACCTTAATGCAATGGCTTCTGGGATAGTGGGGGTGTGTCTCATCTCTCGTGCACTGCTGCCTATATTGCATATGGGCCTCCAGTTCGATATTGAATCATAGCGTGATGCAGTGTGTGTGTGGTGCGGGCCACTTGGAGAATTAAAAACGAGACGGTCAAATGACAAAGGCTTGTTTCAAGCCTCTTCAATACTTTGACCTTTGATTCATTAATGAATCATAATCTGGAGCAGGTACCACAACATGTAATAAAATAATGCAGCTAATTGAATAAATAAAGCCGTGTTCAGTGTTTCCCACCGATGTTTTGTTAGTCAAGGTGGTGGGCCGTTAACTTGAAAGTATATACTTTTTGGTTAAGCGACTTGAGAAATTACATTTACAACATGAAATATTTTTCTTTTCAGGGGACCTGGTGCTAGGTGTTTCTTGTCAAGGTGGCCACCTTAGCAATTAAGTGCTGGGGGAAACCCTGTTGTTTCAGGCTTTGACAAAAATATATTCAGCTTCAATCTTTGATTTGATATTGAATCATAACCTGAGAGGTGTGTGATGATGCCAGTTTGTGCATTTAAAAAAACATCCAGTGGAATGAATAAAGGCTTGTTTCGGGCTTTGGCAAAAAATGTTTCCAACTTTTGATGTCTGAAGGTGATGGCATTTGCTTCTAAGTCACCGAGACAAGAGGCTTTAGTGTGTTTACTTTAAGACGATACCATACATCAACACTGGGCCCTGTTGTAGAGACATAGGCCTTGGTGTGTGTGTGTGTGTGTGTGTGTGTGTGTGTGTGCGTGCGTGCGTGCGTGCGTATGTGCGTGCGTGTGTGTGTATGCATGCCTGTGTGTTTTAAGTCTTGTACTGTTTGTTCTGTGATCAGTGGTGGGGGAGAGAAGTGAGGAGAAGTGTTTGAATAATTCAGAGAGATTAACAACAAGAAGTGCTGCAAGGCAGGCAGTGCTGAATGAGGACCACTGACAACCAGTGTTGCCAGATTGGGCGGTTACCCACCCAATTGGGCTACTTCGGATGGCTGTCTGCGGGTAAAAACGGGGAAAGTTGGCCATTTGGCGTTTTTTTCCTACCGTTTCATGCCCATAGAAATCAATGTAATTTGTTGAAATTGGGCGGAATTTAGCACACTTTGGCGTTTTTTTGAGAACCTTTGGGGCGGGATTTGATCAGACACATCTGGCAACACTGCTGACAGCAGCCTAGACCGAGGAAAGAGAAGGCAGTGATGGAAAGAAAGAAAGAAAGAAAGACATAGCGCGTGGAAGAAAGAGTGAATGTGAGAGAGATGGAGATGAGTTGTTGAGGGTAAAATGGAGAGGGGGAAGGGGAGGAAGGGGTGAAAAGAAAAGGGGTTGGGTAGGGGGAGGAGGAGAGGAGAGGAGGAACGAAGGATAAGGGGGGTGGGTTGTGGAAAAAAGGAGAGAGTTAAACAAAGGAGGTGAAAGATTTCAGGGAGGGTGAGAAGAAGAGTGGCAGTCAGAGTTGTGCAGTGGAAGGTAAATAGCGAGGGATACAGAGTGAATGTGGAGGGAGAGAAACGAGAGAAGAAGGAGTCTGTAAAGATGATCTCCTCAGAGGGGAGAGAAGTCATTTTTGATGTCATGGAGAATTTAGCGGAGATTCACAAGCTGAGATAAAGCACGTCTGTCGATTTGGTCAAGGTCTCTCTTTCTCTCTCTCTCTCTCTGTCGCTCTCTATCTATCTATCATTTTATCCATCTGCTTCTCTCTCTCTCTCTAATTCTCTCATTCTGCCTCTTGCTCGCTCCCCCTCTGTTTCTATCTGTCTGTCTCTCTGTCTCTCTGTCTCTGTCTCTCTCTCTCTCTCTCTCTCTCTCTCTCTCTCTCTCTCTCTCTCTCTCTCTCTCTCTCTCTCTCCCCCTCCACTGTGGTCCTTTTGGCTAGAATAAGCTGCGCATCAGTGTCTTGGCAGAGCATTGTCCAGAGACCTTCATCCAAACCTCCCTTATCCCATATACAGCCTTTTGTAGTACATTAAAATCAGGAGAGAGAGAGAGAAAGAAAGAAAGAGAGAGCAAGAGAGACAAAAGAGAGAGAGAAAGAAGGAGAGAAAGAAGGAGAGAAAGAATGAGGGAAGGAATAGAAAGAGCAAGTACAAGAGGCAAAGTGAGAGAATGAGAGCGAGGGAGAGATAGAGAGAGCAAGAGAGAGAGAGCCTCCATCTTTAGTCTTCCCGTCGACAATCAGGCCAAAACCACAACATAGATCGGCCAGTTTGAGCAGATCGTCTCGCGTAGTTACCCACCAATTGTCTGGCATGGGCGCCTGAAATGAAAATTTGTGCTTGCGATCATCCCGGGCAGGCTTGCGTTCTCAGGCATGATTTGGAGATGTTTGACTGACACACACTATTAATTTTATTTTTCTGGCGTTGAAGTGTGTGTGTGCATTTGCGTGTGCGTGCGTGCGTGTGTGTTTGTGTGTGTGTGGTGTGGTGTGTGGAGTAACATGGGGGCAATTTGTGCCCCCCCATTGACCCTTTTAATGCTGCAATACAAGAGAGTGCCTAATAGCACTGTTTGCTTTGCAGAGTTAGTAGTGCTGTACCACACACACACACACACACACACACACACAGACACACACAGACACACACAGACACACAGACACACACACACACACACACACACACACACACACACACACACACACACACACACACACACACACACACACACAGTTTCAGCTCTCCTCGCTGGCTTATGTTCAATTATGGGATAATTGTTTTGGTATTGTTTGGGCAGATACAAGATAAACAGCAGTCATCAGCGCCGCTGTCAGCCGGCTTGACAGCGTGCAATTGCGCTTACCCTATATAATATATACATGTACTATATAATGATGGATGTTGTGTAAATGCAGTGCACTAGCATTTCGAAATAGTGCACTTTCCCGTCATTTTCTCCTTACTTTAGTGTTTTCAGTTCACTAATGTAATCCGAGACAGATGCCCTTGGATCAGATATATACTCGAGTTTGTGTGTGTGTTTTTTTTATAGTAACGAGGATTATGAATTTGAACTGTGGTAAGAAAAGATATAGCCTTTATTGCTACAACCAGGGCTCTAAATGAACTGTTTTCAACACCTGTCAAAATGGCTAGTATACTGTATGTTACTCTTTCTAACCAAACACACACCCACTAATGGGTCAAAGTGGTTAGTTAGTAAGTTCACATTTTCTACTAGCCAAATAGAAATGTCACCAGCTTTTGGCCGGTTGGCTGGTGTTAATTTTAGAGCCCTGGCTACAACACAAAGAAGGTGACACCGGTCATTCCCTGGGATTCGTCCTGTGGTTGTCTGTCCCGTCACTTGTCTTGTGTTGTATCTGTAGCGGTGGCGGTGGCAGTGGTGAGGGCTCTGGCTAATGTTTGAACCGACGTGCTCGCCTTTATGTATCGGCACGCTTCATCTTCAAAAGGTGCCGGCGAATCAACCGCCTCGCCTGGAAAACAACAGGAGTGCGAAGTGGGGAGCAACAGAGAGAGCAACAGACAGATAGAGAGAAAGAGAGCGAGAGAGAGAGAGAGAGAGAGGTGAAAGAATAGGATGTCAGTTCAGTGTGCACTTTGCACCGGGCCCCTCCTCCTCCTCCTCTCTTTTCAACCCCCTTTGTCTCTCTATATATCTCCTCTTTTCTCTCTTAATCTCTCTTCTCCTGTCTTCTCAGTTCTTCCCCTCTCTCTCTCTCTCTCTCTCTCTCTCTCTCTCTCTCTCCCTCTCTCCCTCTCTCCCTCTCTCTCTCTCTCTCTCTCTCTCTCTCTCTCTCTCTCTCTCTCTCTCTCTCCTCCTTTCACACTTTATTCTTCTCTCTTCTCACTGACAGCTCCAAAGGGGAATGACCCCCTATACTCTTACAAGACTCTCTTACAAGCTTTTTGTTTTTTTTCAATGACCGCAATTCCCCGAACACATTATCAGTGTTTACGACTTGTTTTGTAAACCACAAGCTAAAACAAGTCGCTCTTGCCTCTCGGACGGCGTACACAGAGCCGCTGACAGCTTTGGCTGGGCCCGGAACAAAGATATCTGAAAGGGCCCCAAACCCAATTAATACAATATCATGAGGATCCAATTCTGGGCCCTCTCTCTCTCCCTGGGCCCGGGACAAGTGACCCCTTTGTCCCCCTCGGTCGGCTTCCCTGGGCGTACACATAGTACAGTTCAAGTCCAGGGTTCTGGAACCGACGAGGTCAGAAGAGAGATTTTATTGGGAAATTGGTTTCTGGTGTCTGACGCATGGGTTTATTATAGCTAAAAGCTCAGTGTGCTACAGTCAACACAAACACTCTCTCAACATGATTTTCTTCCCAGGAACATGGTAAGGGAGGGGTTGTGGATATAAAATGGCAAAATCAAAATTTGTTGCTGAGCTTTTTTTTGCAAGTGAGGAGTTCCCAGAACATATTTGTCACTTAACAACATTAAAAAAGAAGCCCACGACACACTTTGATTGCCGTTCACATTACACACCTGACTCTGAACCTGATGCCTGGACACACTCATGTGAAACTGCGTGCGTACATGTGTGTGCGTGTGTGGTTGTGTGTGTGTGTGTATGTGTGCATGTGTGCGCGTGCATGTGTGGTTGTGCGTGTGTGTGTGCGTGCATGTGCGTGTGTGTGAGTGAGTGAATGAGTAGAGAGAAAGAGAGATGTATTACGTGTGATTTTCATTTTTGAGCGTGAAAAATGGCTCAGACCTCCCGGCAAGATCAGTGCTGGACGTAGGCTTGTGTTGCAGCAGTAGGGTTGTAAGGTGTGTGTGGTGTGTGTGTGTGTGTGTGTGTGTGTGTGTGTGTGTGTGTGTGTGTGTGTGTGTGTGTGTGTGTGTGTGTGTGTGTGTGTGTGTGTGTGTGTGTGTGTGTTTTGGGGGAGGGTTTGGTGGGTGTTATGCTATTCTGATTCCAGAAGGCTCCCAACCCAGCTCAGCCCTGATGTTACGTTGAAATGTGCTGCTTTGCCAAGATGAGCTACAAATACGCTGTTAACATAGTTCAAGCCCTAACTGCTTCGTCGACATTAGCTACCAAAAGACTGTTTATCATCATCATAGCCCAAAACCCTGCCCCTAACCCTACTACAGGCACTACTGACGTGTATTCTTATGGCTTGGTAGCTTAGCTGACACCTGACGAACATGTTGTGCCAATTTTAATTTATTAAATCATGACAAGGGAACTTTTGTGGTGTGCGGATATTTTTTCCTTTTTTTATGTGCGTTCTTTCATATCCCATGGCAATTGCCTTTTTTGCTTTTTTTCCCAACTTTTTTGGTAGCTTAGTCTACCAGGCATTTGGTATATAAATGACAGCCGGTCCGTTGTGCTACTACAGCGTCTTGTAATGGCCTTGTAGCTCTGCTCGGCGGGCAGCTCGTATGAATGAATGAATGAATGAATGAATGAATGCATGTCTTTATTTACATTGTACAGGTACAACAAAATTGGTAAAGTGCAGATGCTCCTGGTGCTTAAAAACAACAAAAAATCTATATACAAAACAAATTAAGACTTTAAAAAAAGTTATCTGTGCAAAATTAGGTGTGCAGATGGCTTTTGGATAAAAACTTTGTCTTTTTTCTGTCTTTTAGTCTGTTAGTTCTTTTATACAGAGCCCTGTAACGCCTGCCTAATGGCAGCAGCTCAAACAGTTTATGTCCAAGGTGGCAGGGTGTTCGACACAACACATGACCTCCATCGCAACCCCCTGCTGGAGTGTTACGAGCCCCAAACCGAGAGCTGCCAGCCTGGGCTCTGGGCTCTGGGCTCTGGGCTCTGGGCTGGGCCGGCCATCCAGCCATCCAGGCCCAACTGGTCCACCTGCATCTCGTTTAGCGAGCTGCCATATCCCACCCACGTGACGGGGGAGAGAGGTGGAATGTGTTGAAACATGATGATGTTACCCTCATTGTATGCACAAGCGGCATTCAATCCAGCTGTAAGTTGCTGGGATTCACTTCACTTTTCAGAAAACCGTGTGTGTGTGTGTGTGTGTGTGTGTGTGTGTGTGTGTGTGTGTGTGTGTGTGTGTGTGTGTGTGTGTGTGTGTGTGTGTGTGTGTGTGTGTGTGTGTGTGAGAGAGAGAGAGACAGAGACAGAGACAGAGACAGAGAAAGTGTTTGTCTGTGTGTGTGTGTACACGTGTGTTAATGTGCGTGTGCACGTTTGTGTTAATGTGCATGTTATGTGTGTGTGTGTGTGTGTGTGTGTGTGTGTGTGTGTATGTGACATTTATTGTCTGTGTTTATGTCTGCATAAATTCTTGGAAGAGTTGATCCTCTTAAAAACAGCGTGTTGAGACGCTGTGGAGCTCAGTGTGCAAGAGCAAACGCTTTGTCACGGCTTACGGCACAAGTGTCTGATGTCATTAATAGAGACCCAGCTTCACCACTGGCTATTGCAGCGGGAGGGAGACGGCCTTAAAATTCTCAGCAGCTGTTTCGTGTGTCTTGAAGTGCTGAAAGACTCAAAGCCAGATGCAGAAGCCAGCCAGGGTTGCCAGGCCGCTCAATTGGGCTACTGAGGATGGCCGTCTGCGGGTAAAAATGGCATTTTGCAGGAAAAAACGCAAATTTTTAGCCATAGAAATCAATAGAATTTGGCGGGATTTAGTGCTTCGAGGCGGGTTTTGAGCTTTTTTTAGGCTGGAAATCATCAGCCTCATCTGGCAACCCTGAAGCCAGCCAAAATCCTAACTATGCCATGCCAGCAAGAGGCTGGTGTGTGTGTTATTGCTGCACAGTACATTTTTTTTGCAGTGTTCGGGCCCTGCCGTGGCCAACCGGTAGGGCACTCGCCTGCCATGCGGCTGACCCGGGTTCGATTCCCGGCCCGGGTCCTTTTGCCGACCCCTCCCCCGTCTCTCTCCTTATTCGCTTCCTGTCCACCTCTCACACTGTGCTATCAAATAAAGTCGAAAAAGACCAAAAATAAATCAAAAAAAATTAAATAAAAATTGCAGTGTTCGATCAACATTTTGAGTGTTAAAATGTGACTTCCTTAAATGTTGGAGTGAATTTTACTCTGGTGTTGTGTACAGTGGTGCTGAGAGTTCAGGAGGCCCGCTGTGTATGACATATTTTTTTTTTATGTAGGCCTAACTTAAATTACACATCTTGCAATAGGTGTCAGTATTAAGAATGCAAAGACAGTGCCATATATGTTTATGTACCTGAAAGGACATGTATTGCTATAGGTGTTGTGGTTCAAATTGAAAGACAGCATTGTATAATTGACCTTAAAGGAAATTCATGTAATAGGTATTGGTGTTCAGAATGTTAAAAAAGCTTGTTGTACATGTTGTACATGTCCTGCAATATGCATTGGTATTCAGAATGTGAAAACTGAGCTGTATATGGTTATGTACCTTAAAGGACAGTCTTACAATATCTGACTTTGTTCAGAATGCAAAGACTATGCTGTATTTTATTTTATGCATCTTAAATTAGTACATTTTTATGTATCTTAAAGGACATGTCCTGCAATATGTAGTGGCGTTCAGAATGTAAAAAAATATTGCTGTACATTTTATGTACATTAAAGGACAGTCTTACAATGTGTGACGTTGCTCAGAATGCAAAGACTGTGCTGTATTTTATTTTATGTATCTTAAAAGACAGTGCAATATGTGGTGGTGCTTGGAATATAAAAAAACATTGCTGTACATTGTATGTACCTTAAAGGACAGCCTTACAATAGGTATCCCTCTGTGTTCAGAATGCGAAGCCTCCCAAGTCCGCGGTGCCTATGCATGCATGGAGTGTCTCTGTCTCTCTGGGTAAAAATACACCGGGAGGAACTGTGGAGAATGTGGCACTGGCTATGCCCTGTGTCCTCCTTGTCCTCCCTCCTCTCCCCTCCTCTCCTCCTCCTCCTCCTCCTCCTCCCCCTCCTCTTGTGCTGGGTCCTTCCAAGGACAGGTCCTCGCAGGGCTGCAGTGTTTCTCAAACTTTTTCAGACCGAGGACGACTCTGTCCCCCAAAAATGTTCAGGGACCATATGTCAACTGAATTTACAGTTGAGGGGTGCTAATTCGACACTGCTAATTTCGATGCAGATCATTTACTTTTTATTCACATTACAAACCTGTCTTATTGTGGTGAAAATATGACTTCAGCTATATTTAGCATTGTAATAATGTTACAATAGCCTACTGCTAGCTTGTCTTGGAAAAGTAGAAATCCCCTCACGGACCACCTGAGCTCTGTCGCGGACCACCAGTGGTCCCCAGACCACACTTTGAGAATCACTGCACTACAGGACAGAAAAAGTATTTGTGTCTGTGACTGACCCCCATAAAGCTTCCTTCTCTCCTGTTCTAATGTACCACCTCTACAAACCAGCGAGCTAGCGGAGTGCAAGGGCTTGTCATTGCCGTTTTACAAGATTTTTAGAATAGCGTCAAAATCTGTTAAAATGTGCTGTTGTCGCGTGATGATTAATTTGTCTGACTGCGTCGTTGTTGCAGGTGTTCAAATTATTATTATTATTATCCTATTAATATTATTATTGCTATTACTATTATTATAATAATACATTATACATAATATTATTATTGCTATTACTATTTGAATGAACTATACTATGGCCGTGAGTGCTCTGATGAGAGGGACGTGTCTGTGTATCAGTTACTATTTGCGCATTAAGTTTGTTATGCTACTGCTGGTATCAGGGTCAAGTCTTTCACAAGTCAGGCGGAAAAATGGCAAAGCTGGGGGAAAGAATAAAAAATAGCGCTGTAGACTTCTGATATCTACGGACACATTTGCAAGTGATTGAATTGATGAAGAACGAAACCACTGTGTCTGCTTGAAGCGGATTTAAGATGAAATAAAATGTCATGGTAGTCGTCGGCCAAACGAAAATAAAAAGACACCAAAATGTTTTTTATTTTTTTATTTTTTTAAATCCAAAGCGAGCGAGGCCAGAGGCAAGAGCAGCAGAGCCAGGGGAGCCAACAGGGGGTGGACAAAGGGGTAATTTGTCCTGGGCCCCAAATTGGGTTTCCATTACATTGTATGTATTGGATAGGGGGCCCTTTCAGAAGACTTTGTCCTGGGCCCAGCAAAAGCTGTCAGGGGCCCTGAGCAGAGCTCATATGGTTCCTTAATGCTTGTATTCAGCTGTAGCATATCAACATCATGGTGGGGGCTGCGCTGCGGTGTATGGGGCCCACATATTTAACCCATTGTTGGTTACTAACAATGTGAGACGCATGATCTTTTTCATCGGTGTGCCGGCCATTTCTCCACACTCGCATCCTTTCCTCTCTTCTCTGTCCTCGTTGTTGACTGAGGGTAAAGTCATCAGGTTCATATAACTGGACATTCATCTAACATTTAAAATACAAATGTGATATACCGTATCTGAAAATAAAACTTGTTGACAGATATAATTATTCCAAATATATCATGTTTTTAGTTTGAATGTTCAATGAATGTCCAATACAGTGGCGTGCACAGACATTTCGGGGGGATTTGGGCAGGTGCTCGAGGGCGGAAGAGGGGCCTGTGGAATGCTTTTCATTATCAAGCATGATGATAATTCCAACATGGACCACAGTACATTGTGACTCTCAAAAAGGCATTTTTGTACTGTAGGCAAAGTAACAGGTGCTTTAGCACCACCTCATTCCTATTTGTGCAAGCCTATGGTCAAATATACATACAGTATAACTGACTTTAAAAAAATAAAAAGGACAGAGCAAAGGACGCATACCATAGTGTGAAGAATTGACTTGCGCCCATGAAATGAAATGATTGGGAGCAAGCTGAGCAGCTGGATGTAATGGGGCAGAGGAAAGAATGTTTGGACAAATATCGTTAGTAGTTTGAATGTTAAATGCAATTAGACAAACAACTGACTTAAACTATAAAAAGGGACACAGAGGACAGAGGAAAGGAGGCATAGTGTGTAGAGAATTGACGTGCGCCCATGGAATGATTGGGAGCGAGCTGAGCAGAGCAGCTGGATGTAATGCGGGGCGGCTGAACGCGGAGCCCTCCCCTCGGGGGGCTGAGTTGAGCATTCTTGAGGTTTGGAGTTTTTGTTTTGTCGGTAAAGTTCAACGTTATAATTCAACACAGAGACGACGAGACGTAAGAAAGAAGGGAAGATAATGCTCTTCCAAGCAGCGGACGTCCAGGGACAAAAATCACAACCTTGCTCTGTGAAAGGAGGCATGAAGATGAACCGTGTTTCTTCAAAAGAGGGGAAGTGTGTGTGTGTGTGTGTGTGTGTGTGTGTGTGTGTGTGTGTGTGTGTGTGTGTGTGTGTGTGTGTGTGTGTGTGTGTGTGTGTGTGTGTGTGTGTGTGTGTGTGTGTGTGTGTGTGTGTTGCGCAGTGAGGGCCAGAGTTTGAGGTCATTTCCTTACGGAGTGCATTTTGGCCCGAGTAGAGACCGGTCGCTTCCAGCCAATTTGGCCTCCCAGTGTCTCCTGTGACACTAGCAAGTCACGGTGTGTAGCGAATGATTTTATCCTTTTGATCTTTGGGTACAGTAATAAGCAACACACTGCAATATAATGCGCCAATTTCATCACTGATGCTCAGATAACACACAGCCGAGGATAATTGTGTGGAGTTAGAACAGAGATATGTGTCACCTTCCCTCTCGCATCCAAGGCTAACTCGTTTTGTGGTTAGTCATTGTCTACGCTCAAGGATTGCATTGATTAAACGTTGATTCAGCGTCCTTTAAACTGTCATGATTCATTGCGTTCGCCCATGTCAAAGCATGGTCTTTTTTAATAAACACAAAACATTGAGCTAGTTCAGAAGCGGCAACAGAAGTCGGAACTGCATTGGTTTCAAAAACAGTTTTATTAATAATATCCTTTTCCATTGTCTCTTTCCCAGTTTTCATGGCAAAAAGTTCAACTCTGATCTCGCCTTGAGGAAAGCGATTATGCTGCCTTCAGTACAGGGTTGGGCAATTATTTGACAAAATAATTGCACCGATCATAATTGAACTGATTAAACCAAATCATTATTGTTATTTGACAATGACTGATATTGGGTTGCAGTTCACAGCCCTAATAGTGGTACAAAAAACAACATTGATTAGTGTGAGAAAATATATTGTGCCAAAGAGTTTTTGCACATTAGGTAGGCCTAGTTCACTGTGTTACTCCACAAAGACAGTTCTGAACGGTGTGTCATTGTGTGTCTTTCTGTTTTCGTCTACCTGTGACTGTGCCTGCAAATATATTGTGCTAAGCAGTTTTTGCCCAGCCCTAGTGCACTGTTTGGTGCATGAAAAACTATACAACAGAGCACAACTTCTCTGTCTTACTCAAGTTAAGGTGTGTCTGTACCTGTCTCTGCATCTGTGTCTGTCTGCCTGTGGCTGTGTCTGTGTACCTCACGTCATAGCTCGTGCCCCGTCTAGCCATTATCCACGGTCATCCAGTACCCTCAGGGGGCGTAGACTGCAGCTAATGAATTAATTGCGTCTCTCTTCTCTTCTCTTCTCTTTCCTTTTCTTTTGGCGAGACTGGTATGCATTAGTGGCAGGCAAGGGCTCGGTTTCAGCTCTGCGGTTAGGAGCCTCGTGAAACATGTGTGAGAGGTGTTAGGAGAAGCGTTTTACAGCCTGAGGTGCTCTAAAAGACGGGTGATTATAACCTATCACCGTGACAGCATGACTGACAAGGCTCATTTGCTGTCAAGACAGGGAAGAGGATCTGTTTTTATCAGCATAGCTGCAGTTTGAAAGTATGCACGGATGGAAGAGGGTGTGGCTGACACGTGTCATGTCTATATATATAATGTTATTATCTGTTCCATAGATAACAGGATATCAGAATGTGATATGGTAGCCTAATTATGAAAAAATTATAGATCATACAGAAACTGTTAACAGACAGGCAGATAGATGCACAGATACATTAGTTGATTATAACTAATGGTAAATCATAAAACATTGATTAATAACTATTTTGATGGATTGATTGGTTGATTACTTTTGGAAAAAAGGATTTACCTGTAAGATGGCACAAACAAAAGTATACCAAATGTATTCCATGTAATAAAATATAAATGCAAATATAGAGTAGCAGCAATATACTATGTAGATACATGTATATTTAAAAAAAATATGTGTGCCATTATATTCCTTGAGATGCCTGTGCAGTCCATCATTTGCCAGTGCTGGTATTCAGCTCCTGCTGGGAGATGAGCTTGCAAGGTGGGGAGAGATGGCGTCCTGCATGCTGTTGCTCAGCCTGCATGGTGGCTTATGCTACTGGCTTTTGCATTTGAGATTGATTGATTGATATATTGATTGATTGATTGATTGATTGATATATTGATTGATTGATTGATTGATTGGTTGATTGATGATTAGTCTGGGAGAAACGTCTTGAACTGTAAAGAGACATAAACAAAAAAGCCAAAAATATGGTATGCCAAAAAAATATTTATGGTGGATCAAGATCCAGGCAGTAAAAATGCAAGGCAATAAATGTAAAGCAAATGCAAGTCCAATACATGCAGATGTGAAAAACAGCTACGCCACTATATCATTCTTTGATATGTCTGTGCAGTCCATCATGTCCGCCCCGTGGCATCGCTGGTATCCACGTCATGCTGGGAGATTAGCTTTGCGAGGTGGGTGGGTATGGGATGGGTTTGGGAAGGGGAGTTAAAAGCTGCTGCTGCTGCTGCGTCCGAGTGCATCGTGGCTGCCAGGGCTCTAAGTGAACTTTTTTCATCACCAGCAAAATCTTACTAGCCAAACACACACTCACTAATGAGTCAAAGTGGCTAGTACATTGGTCTTTTCTACCAGCCAAACTGGAATTTCACCGTCATTTGACCGTTTGGTTGGTGTTAATTTAGAGCCATGGTGGCTGCTGAGTTTAGGGTTGGGGGTGGGGGGTTGCGGTGGGGGGATTGTCCAGTGCGCAACTCAAGTTGGGAGATGACCTTAAGGGGGTGGGGGGGTCATGTGTGTTACTGTTGCTCCAGCCTGCATGGTGGCTAGTAAAACTTGGCTGTGGCAATGTATTGTATAGTAACAATTTCGGTCTCACTATCAAATTTGACTGGTCAATTCTTTGGTGTGAAAAATCACAGTAGTTGCATCAATGGTTATTCTTTAAATTTAAGACTATTCTAAAGAAAAGAAAACTGACAATACTCTGGCTAGCAGAAAGATTGTGGGTGGGTTGCGGTGCAGAGAGGGGGGGGGGGGCTCATGCTGCCTCTTCAGCTCGCTTGGTGGCTGCTGCTGCTTCTGCTGCTGACTGTTACTATGAGATAACATGTGGCCGAGAGCGCAGACAATCCAGCAGCACACACAGCCCATCCCAGCCCATCCCTGCGTAGCCCATCGCCGCTCAGCTCAGCGCAGCACTGCTCTGTTCTGCTCAGTGGCCTGGTCTGCCAGAGTAAACACTAGGCGGATATTTTCCATTTGCTGTGCCAGAAGAATGTGAAGCAGTGTGGAGCCAGCCATCAGTGGAGTACTCACTAGCTCCCTAGCTAGATGCATCCAGGGATGAGGCACCAGCAGCAGCACCAGCGGCAGTAGCAGCACTCATGCACACAGGCATGCACACACGCACACACACACACACACACACACACACACACACACACACACACACACACACACACACACACACACACACACACACACACACACATACACACACACACGCACACAGCAAACACTCACACAGCAAACACACACACACAGGCAAGCAGGCATACAGACACGCACGTACACACACATCGCATGCCCGCATGCATGCACTCAAAAAGACCAGAAGAGCATAGGACCAAGCAAACACCAATAGACATGTGTTCATGTATCACGCACGCACGCACGCACGCACGCACGCATACACACGCACAAACACACACACACACACACACACACACACACACACACACACACACACACACACACACACACACACACACACACACACACACACACACACACACACAATCCAACACATGTAATGAAAACACAAGTTTGGGCCCGGGCCCGGGACAACTGACCCATTTGCCCCCCTCTGTCGCCTTCCCTGCCTACAGACACACACACACACCCACACACACACACACACACACACACACACACACACCCACACACACACACACACACACACATGCAAAGCAGAGCAGAGGTCTGCTCTAAAGCAGCTCTGACATCTCCAGCAGCATGGTTTGCATCAAGGCAACAAAAGACAGTTTCGGAAGACCAGAAATAGCAGCTATGTGAGATCACGGTTTTCAAAAGTGCTTTTGTATATAAGGGTTTTTTTTCTTGTGTGCCTGTGTAATTTTTTTTTTTTGGTTTGGTCATTTGATTATAATCTGATTTCCCGTATCCTCGTCGTCGTCTTTGCTTTTTGCTCCCTCCTCTTCTCTTTATTGCACTTTTTATTTCGTTTCTTGTGTTTATTTTCTTCATCTGGTTGTTGTTGATTACTTTTTCATATCTCGGCCAACACAATCTGGCGGTGATGTTGCGAGTGTGAGTGTGAGTGTGTGTGTGTGTGTGTGTGTGTGTGCGCGCGCGTGCGTGCGTGCGTGCGTGCGTGCGTGTGTGTGTGTGTGTGTTGGGGCAAAGGAGCTGCTAAATGAAAAAAACACTGAAAAAAAGATGGACAATCACACCAGTGCAGGTGTTGGACCAAAACGATTTTAAAGGAAAATGATTGATGATTTAAATGATTGCATTCCACACACACACACCAATAAACACCCCCAAATATGTTTGAGTTTATTTGCATGACGTTGCGGGCAGGTTCCTTCATCAAAGTGCATTTTCATCATTATTTTTCAATTAGAGCGCCCACACAATTATTTGACAATGCTCAGAAACATGGTTTGGGTTATTTCTCCCATCCTACCTCCATCTCCCTCTCTCTCTCCCAATCACTCTCTATCCTTACTGTTATTAAACTAATGGCCATAATACTGATAATACTGATGGTCATAATAAGAAAACACCTGCATAAAAAAACACCCAGTGTTAAAAAACCCCAGCTAGTGTTGATTGAAAAATCCAAAAGTCACATAGTGTTAAAAAGTCACCTAATGTTAAAAAATACACCTAGTGGTAGCCCATTAATGCACGCCGTACCTCCTGTGGCACGTTGTAATAGTAATTGAAAAGTTAACTACCGTAGTACTAAACTACCATTACATAACAAAGGGGGCCTTTAGTAATGCAAGACTTGGTCATTGCCATTCTGGTAACAGCAAATTTATAACGCCGTGTCTTAACGGGTTAAGGTCACACTTGATTTTACTGTCATCATCAAATTAATGAACTGCACTTTAACAAAGTATGCAACAGTGTGTAAAACTGCAGTATGTACTGTATTCACTGGACCATAGGCTCAGGGTTATGGTACAGTATGCACAGCGGAAGTACATTATATTACTTACTGACAGATTCTACATAACCCAACATAGCGATCGACATGATATTATTTATCAATGGTGTGTATCCCTATATTCACTCAAAGAATCTGTAAAATGATCTGTGAAATTCTGTGTGCTAGTACCGCTCATAGCCTCTTACTGCAGATGGGCCTGCAGGCTGGCCTATTCTTTAATATTTGCTGAAAATACACGACTACATCATAACAACATTGCTATGACATTAGCCTTAAGTAACAGATCAAGACATAGCCATTACTACAATTTTGGTGACAGCAAGGTTATAACATAGGCTCTAGTCTACACAAAGTGGTTAAGACTCTTCGCCTCCCCAATGAGGTGAGAAGTCAAGTCGTTGCTGGAGTGCAGTGAGGTCTCGTGATGCGTCGAACACGGCCGTAACGCTAACGCGCGGGGTGGCCAGAGTTGTTTTAGCCTTGTTAAAGTGTCAGAGGATTGTTAACACTAGCCATAAAGGGAGCAGTAAACAGTGGAGCACAAACACCCGCCGCACCGCCACTCAGGGCCGCTGACAGCTATGGCCAGGCCCGGACTGTGATGTATGTCGCCTACGGGCACCCGTACAATGTCTTTATAATCACGTGACAAGCTTTCATTAAAGATCTCAGTACGTCTCAACACCTGTGTTATGTTTGGTCCTTGATCTCTGGCGTTCATACTTTACATGGTGTCAGAAGTTAACCGGTGTTAGAAAAATGGCACAGTTACAGCCGCCATCTGCGCTTAGTTTTGAAGGCAACATAGCCGAAAACTGGAAGCTGTGGGAGCAGAAGTTCGACTTGTTTCTGATCGCTAGTGGAATAGCAGAAAAATCCAGCAAAGTCCAGTGTGCTACCTTCCTGCATGTCGCTGGGGAGGAAGCAGTTAAAATCTACAACACTTTCTCGTTCGAGGAGGCTGAAAAGGACAAACTGGATGTGCTGAAGAAAAAATTCAAAGACTACTGTGAACCAAGAAAAAACGTAACGTACATTCGTCACTTGTTTTTCACGAGAGCACAAGGCCCCAACGAAAGTATTGATGCATATGTTACTGACTTAAAAAACAAAGCAAAAGACTGTGAATTCCTGGATCTACATGACTCGTTGATACGAGACCGAATTGTTTGTGGCGTGCGCGAAGATCATGTGCGTGCAAGACTGCTTAGAGAAACGGGCTTAACCTTGGTAAAAGCCATTGATATCTGCCGCGCTAATGAAATGACTGTGACCCAAGTAAAAGCGCTCAATGAAGAAGTTGAGGTGAGCAAAATAAGGAGTGTCAGTCATTCCAAGACCGCAGACAGACGCAAGACGTTCGGGAATGATTACAGGGCCAGAACGAATGTGACTGGAAATGAGCAAAAAGTGAGACAATGTTTCAAGTGCGGATATGAACACAGTCCAAGCAAATGCCCGGCGTACGGTCAAACGTGCAGGGTATGCAATAAGCAGAATCATTTCGCTAAAATGTGCAGGCAAGCAAAGCAGCAAGCCAGCGGCTATAATGCAAGGAAGCTGCACGTAGTCGAAGTGGATGATGATGATGATGATGATGATTTCTTTGTTGGTTCTGTGGAATTGAAACGAGAAGAAAATCCGGTCAAAATAGAAACAATTGCAACTGAGACGAAAAGTGACAAAGCCAGATGGACTGAAAGGCTGAACATAAATGGCCAAAATGTTAGTTTTAAACTTGATACGGGAGCCGAGTGTAATGTTCTAGCTGAGAGAACTTTCAGATCACTCGGATGCAACACGACATTGATGAAAAAATCAGGATGCAAGTTGGTGACGTATTCTGGCCACCAGATGTCGCCAGTGGGTAAAGTAACACTTACCTGCAAATACAAAGAAATTAAGCATGAGATTGATTTCCAAATTATTGATCGTGATGCACCAGCAATACTGGGCAGAGAGACATGTGAAGCATTAGGCATGATCAAAAGAGTGCATGAAATTAAATCAAAGATGAGTTGTTGAACAAATTTGACGATCTGTTCACTGGTCTTGGCTGTCTACCAGGCCAACACCACATCCAGATAAACAAAGACATACCACCAGTCGTGCATGCACCAAGGAGAGTTCCAGTGGCCTTGAAGAGCAAAATAGTGGAGGAACTACAGCGAATGGAGAAGCTAGGTGTGATCACCAGACAGCATGAACCAACCGACTGGGTGAACAGTATGGTAACAGTGGTGAAGCCAAATAAAATAAGAATCTGCATAGACCCAAAAGACCTTAACCAAGCCATTAAGCGCGAACACTACCCACTGCTCACAGTGGAAGAGGTGGTGTCAAGCATGCCGAAAGCAAAAGTTTTTTTCAGTGGTAGATGCAAACCATGGGTTTTGGCAGATACAATTAGATGAAGAGAGTTCCAAATTATGCACGTTCAACACGCCTATTGGCAGGTACAGATTTTTGCGCTTACCTTTTGGCGTATCATCAGCTTCTGAAGTGTTCCAGCGTGCTGTCGCACAAATGATTGAAGGCTTGGATGGTGTGGTCAACGTGATCGACGATCTTCTGGTCTGGGGAGAGAACGACGAGGAGCATGACAGACGGCTTGTGCAGCTGCTGAACAGAGCAAGAGAGTGGAATCTCAAGCTTAACAAAAGCAAGTGCAAGATCAGAACACCAGAAATACGGTACATAGGCCACATCCTATCAGCAGAGGGTCTCAAGCCTGATCCTGAAAAAGTGAGAGCTGTGGCGCAAATCCCTACCCCAGAGAACAAACAGGCTCTCATGAGATTCATGGGGATGATCCAGTACCTTGCCAAGTTCATTCCCAACATGGCTGAGGTCAGCGCGCCACTCCGAAAACTGCTGGAAAAGTGATGTAGACTGGCACTGGGAAGATGGTCAGGTGAGAAGTTTTGAAAACTCAAGTCATTACTGACACATGCACCAACATTGAAATTTTATGATGTACAAAAACCTGTGACACTCTCTGTAGACGCCAGTTCTGAAGGCATTGGAGCAGTTTTAATGCAGGAAAGGAAAACCTGTTGCCTATGGATTCGCGTGCACTGTCCGATGCACAGCGCCGTTATGCACAGATAGAAAAAGAGCTGTTTAGCCATTGTCTATGGATGTGAAAAAATTCCATCAGTATGTATATGGCAAAGACATTCTGGTTGAGAGTGATCACAAGCCCCTGGAGGCTATTTTCAAAAAGGCTCTGTACCAAGCTCCATCAAGGCTGCAGAGGATGCTGCTTAGACTGCAGAGATACAGCCTTAACATAGTGTACAAGCCAGGCAAAGAAATGCACATCGCCGACGCCCTGCCTGACCGTGCATTCCTGAATGAGCAGACTGAGGACTTGCTTGGAGAGGAACTGGAAGTCAACTGGGTCACTCAACAGCTACCAGTGTCTGAGGAGAAGCTGAACATGTTCCGAGAGGCAACTGCTGCTGATCCCGAAATGCAACTGCTACACAAAGTAGCAATGAATGGCTGGCCCAAAGACATCAATGCAGTTCACAAAGACATTCAAGCGT
>NC_085857.1:39136891-39151891 GCF_034702125.1 Engraulis encrasicolus | reverse complement strand
CTCTGCCCGTACCTCTGCCCACGCCGGCCCCTGTGCCCCTTCTACCTCGGAGCAGCTGTACATCTGGTGCCCATGCAATTGCCTTTGCTTAAAGGGGTATGCCACTATTTTGGGGCTTTATATAAGCCGTTGTCTTGCTTTAAGACAAGTTAAAAGAGGGAGCATGTCGCTAAGCTAGTGAAAGTCAATGGATCAGTGCTACACGGATCCATTGACTTTCACTAGCTTAGCAACATATTCCCTCTTTTAACTTGTCTTAAAGCAAGAAAACGCTTAAGCCCCAAAATAGTGGCATACCCCTTTAAAGATGCATCTGGCTCTCTGTCTGCCTGTGGGAGCGAACCGAAACGTCCAGCTGTAAATCCAATCTCCCTGCCTGCTGGCATGCTAGGCCTGCTAGGCTGCCCTGTGTCTTTACTATGTATGTGTGTGTAGGTGTATACCTACTCTGGTCTTCCCTTCCTGTGTAGCAAAAGTGAGGCCTGCTGCCCCCACACTCTCCCCTACGTAGACGGAGGGGACCGTAGGGTGGCCATCGGTCCGTTTTTACGACCTGTTTACGACGTTCGTGTGTCCCTCTCTTTGTCTTTCCTCTCCTCCTCGCCTTGTGCTTATGGCCTCGATATACGAGGCAACGTCATTGACACAAACTAGATTGACAGACGGTCGTGTTTCCGATATCTGCGTCCGCCATGTTACTCCAGATTTTACTACAGACCCCGCACAACAAATTAACTGTATTGCTGTACTGGCAACGCATAGTGCAAGCAAGTTTGTCCGCTAAATGCATTTACAACGAGGGCTCTCATAACTTTTCAACCAGGGCAAAGAAAGCGTCTTTCTGCACGGCCGCTCTCTGTATTTTGAGCTCGTGCTGTTGCTATGGTTATCCAAGCGTCTGCAGGGAAAAAAATGCTGACAGAAGCGGCTGCCTCTCGTTTTAAAACACAGCTGATCAACACACTCCTGACATTTACTTTCAGTACTTAAAAGTACTTAAAATAAATTGTAGGCTATGCACATCATGCATGCATGAAAAAAGATGAAATAAATACAGACTACATCAACGGAGGGATTGTCTAGTATAGCCTACTCTACTGTCTCTGATACAACGTTAAATTAGTTGTTCTGATGACTCCTTTATCGGAGTGGGGATGTAGGTGTAATGAAATGCGAAAATCCTTCCCAAAACATCTTGTTTTAGAACTAAAACTGTTTTTGGTAGCCGAGTTAGTCGAGGTAAGATGGCAGCGCAGCTTCCTCATTCCAGCCTGCTGTTTAGAATGACACGAAGTCTGGGAGTGACACGAAGGCGGGGAGTCAGCCAGTTGAAGCCACGGGTACTGCGCAAGGACGCTAGGTTAGATAGTTAAGGGGCGGGGTTGTCCGGCCGAAGTCCGGACAGGTGGTCACCCTAGGGGACCGACCAACCTGAAATGACCAGCTGTAACTCTGATGCCACTGCCTGCTTGTTCTTCCAATGTGCCTACTCCTGCCTTGCCTACAGTGAAACAACCTCTCCTGCCCCTGGCTGGCTATCCCTGCTCTTTTCTACCCCTGCCCAGAGCCTTCCCGGCTCTCCCCTGCTCTCGCCCAGTCTGCCAGTGCCCACAGCTTGTCCCTAGTCCTCACTCTGCCTGAGGGAAACCAACCGAAGTGGCCGGCTGTACAAATCGGATGCCACTGCCCCCCCTTACCTGTTCCTCTGTCTGCTACAGTAGCTCACAGAGAGAACTGAGAGCACTGATGATGATAGAACCCTGATAGAACCCTGAAACGGCTCTACTCTGCTCTCAGAAAACTGTGCCTGACCTTAGCGTCCTATTCAGTGTGCGAACCTGCTCTCATCCTGGAACTGTTCATTTTGGGTCCACGGCGCACCTGCTTATTTCTCTAAACATCTAGAGCGCAACAATATCCTCGCTTCTTTGCTACAGCGTAGCTTGCGGCAGTGAGGCCTTCCCTTCCAAACTCTCCTCCTGTTTCTGCCCCTGAAAGTGCATCTGCCCACAGCTGTCCCTGGCCTGGACCTCTCTCTGCCTGAGGGAACCGACCAGCTGTAAATCGTGTGTGTGTGTGTGTGTGTGTGTGTGTGTGTGTGTGTGTGTGTGTGTGTGTGTGTGTGTGTGTGTGTGTGTGTGTGTGTGTGTGTGTGTGCGCGCATATGCGGGTACCGTGGGCCTGCTTGGCTGCCTGTGTGCGCGCGTGTGTGTGTGCTGTGTGCCTGCCTGTGGTCTGCCCCATCCCCATGTGCAATAACATTGTGGGCGAGCGAGTGTATGTCGTTGGCAGTGCTCCAGCACAAGCCAGCAGCCAGCAGCTCCAAAGCCCTGTGCAGGTGTGACACACATTGGCCGCTGCCCAAACAGTGTGCTAGAATGTAAACTGGAAATACGACGTGCCAACCGCCCCACCGCTGCCATCGCCCCTCCGCCCCCTTCCCCTCCCTCCTCCAACCTTCTGCTCCTCTTTTTTAATGTGATGCTATAATGGTGACACATGTTGTCGCATGCCAGTGGCGCCTGCTCGGCTTGGTGCACTACAAGACAGGGCCAAACCACTGTTCTGTGGAACGGCATTGCATGCTCTCCTTTCTTTCTTTTGCTCTTTTGCTCTCTTTCTTTCTTTCTTTCTTTCTTTCTTTCTTTCTTTCTTTCTTTCTTTCTTTCTTTCTTTCTTTCTTTCTTTCTTTCTCTCTTTCTCTCTCTTTCTCTCTCTCTCTCTCTCTCTCTCTCTTTCTCTCTCTCTCTCTCTCTCTCTCTGTATCTGGGACTGAACAGGGAGCCATCCTGTGGGGGTCTATGGCCAGTGCAGTTTCACCTTCCACGCTGCCCAAGTGTGTGTGTGTGTGTGTGTGTGTGTGTGTGTGTGTGTGTGTGTGTGTGTGTGTGTGTGTGTGTGTGTGTGTGTGTGTGTGTGTGTGTGACTCTTCAGTGTGTGACTACAGTGTGTGACTCTTCAGTGTGTGGTGTGAGTAGGTGTGAGTCAGTGCAATGACTGTGTGAGTGAGTGAGTCAAGGTTGTTAAAGGGGTCAGTTTTTGTAAAGCTTGTGTAAACAAACAGCCTACTTGAATTCCAGTATCCGCCACAATAACATTACCCATGACAGTAATAACGATGATCTGCTCTCCTCATGCTGCTGCTGATGCTATGAGTTATACAGCCCCGGGGGTGAACATGTGGAAATGGGAGGTTGACCTTGGACGAGGGTTGCTCAACAGCACCTGACCTCTGATTCTTTTGCTAAATCAGTCGTAAGACTGCATAGTGTTATCACTCCATGTTGGTATTATCTTCAATTTTCGTGGGCTGCATGTATGTATGCAAGTATGTCTGTATAGGCCTGTGTCCTCTGTTTTTTGTCAGTTGTGCCAATAGTGTTGTGATGTGATGTTATGTGTATGTCCTGTCTTTAACGAGTGTTGCTCAGGGACGCAAAATGCAGTTCAGTGCAAATTGACAATAAAGTATAATCGTATCGTATCGTATCGTATTTCTGTTATATTTGTGTGAAGAGACACTTGAATGGCAGTATGTCCAACACCACACCGGCAAGACTAACTACTAACACTAGCAGAGGTGTCAATTCCGGGTCCAGAAAGTGATAACCCTGCCACAATTTACTTCCAACACAGGGGACTTCAATATTGGTCTACCTGTCTTGAGTGCTCCGTTCGATCAGCTTGTTACCTCCGCCAAGGAGGTTATGTGTTCGGTCGCGTTGGTTTTTCTGCCTGTTTGTTTATCTGTCTGTCTGTCAGCAGGATAACTCAAAAAGTTATCACGGATTTGCATGAAACTGTGGAGTTGTTGGTAGTGACCCAGGAACAAGTAATGAAATTGTGGTAGTGATCTGGATCACAAACTGGAACCAGGACCTTTTTAGAAATTCTTCACCATTGCTGGCCTATACATCTAGACGCCCGTAGTGAGAAGGCAGAAAGACATAGTAAAATGATCAAGCAGCTGCCTTGGCGAAGGTCTGCGCTCTCTTAGTGCTTCTAGATCAGAATGAAATGTGTGGTAGGGTTTTTACTTTCTGAACCTGGGATTGACACCTCTGAACACTAGCTATTAAAACAGTAGCTAATGATTGTTTCTAATTTTCGTTGGACCCTGGGGGTGAAATTGGGTACAGTAGGGCAGCAAACAGACGAGGAGCTTTGCGTTACCCTTCTGTAAATAGCTACTGGCATTCCAGTGTTATATTAAAAACCGTAACTATGGCCAGTTTTCTTTATAAATAAACAGTCCTATAGGGGTAAAATGGGAGGTCAGGTGGTGGAGAGTGCAGTGGGGCAGTAAACAGACCACCGGTGACCTTTGATGATCTTTACTAGGAGGAAGGTAGCTCAGGCAGCACCTGACCTCTAACTAAAACAAATATGGAAGCTTCACCTGCACATCGATCGGGGAGGTGTGTGTGTGTGTGTGTGTGTGTGTGTGTGTGTGTGTGTGTGTGTGTGTGTGTGTGTGTGTGTGTGTGCGTGCGTGCGTGCGTGCGTGCGTGCGTGCGTGCGTGCGTGCGTGCGTGCGTGCGTGCGTGCGTGCGTGCGTGCGTGCGTGCGTGCGTGCGTGCGAGAGAAAGAGAAACAGATCATGTGAGAACAGAAAAGAATGTGTGTATGTGTGTTTGAAAGAAAGTGTGCGTGTGTTTGTGTGCGTGCATGTGTGTGAAAGAAAGTGTGTGTGTGGGTGTGTGTGTGTGTGTGTGAAATAGCTTGTTGAAAGGGCAAGGAGGGGATAGTTTGAGGTCATTGCAGTTAGCCGACATACTATATAATCTGTCACTCAACATGTCTAAGTGATAAGGCTCTAGAGATAGCCTTTAGAGGTTGTCTGTCTGTTCACCTTTGGACAACTAGGAGTCCCCTGCCCCAATAAATTCCCACCAACAACTTTTTAGTTTTATGTCTCTTTCTCTGTCTGTCATTGTCTCTGTCTGTTTGTCTGTTTTTCTGATTCTCTCTCTATATCTCTTTCTCCCCCCCCCTCTCTCTCATGCATACAGACTCGTTTATATATAAGGAACACATGCTTTTTTACACATCAAGTAGTTTTTTATCCACACGTTCGAGTTGTAAAGGGATAAAAAAATATACTTCCAGTAATAAAATATCCGCATAGTGTACATGTACTAGAGGCCACACATGGACACTCGGAACACAGACACACACAGACTCTCTCTCTCTCTCTCTCTCTCTCTCTCTCTCTCTCTCTCTCTCTCTCTCTCTCTCTCTCTCTCTCTCTCTCTCTCTCTCCCTCTCTCTCTCTCTGCCCCGCTGTCTCACACACTACACACACAGAAGGGCACACTCCTCCGTTCTGTTCGTTCCCAGCGTGCTCCACCACCAGCAACAATGGGAGAAATTAATTAGCGTGACTTTCCTGCTGGGCTTGCCGCGGAGCTGAGGAGAGGAGAGGAGAGGGGAGCCGAGCTGAGGAGCTGAGGAGCTGAGGCGTAGGCCACTAATTTACGGCTGATGTTTCATTAAATAGGCTTTTCCAAGCCTGACACAGCATGCCACCACTAACTGCGTTTAATTGCCTCCAATCTCCCCCCTCCCCCTGGTTTCCCTTCCTTCCTTCTTTCTCTCTCTCTCTCTCTCTCTCTCTCTCTCTCTCTCTCTCTCTCTCTCTCTCTCTCTCTCTCTCTCTCTGTCTTTCCACCCCCCCCTTCCCTCCATTCCCTTTCATCCTCCCCTCCTCTCCTTCTTCTTCTCTCTCTCTCTCTCTCTCTCTCTCTCTCTCTCTCTCTCTCTCTCTCTCTCTCTCTCTCTCTCTCTCTCTCTCTCTCTTTCCAAACCCCCCCTCTTCCCTCCTTTCCCTTCCCTCCTCCCTTCCTCTCAGTCTCTCCCCCCTCCTCTCTCTCTCGCTCTCTCTTTCTCTCTCTTTCTCTCTCGTCCCGCTGTTTTGAGTGCTACCGTGTAGTAGGCTATTAGTGGGATGGGAGGGTGTGCTGTGCTTACTCGTGTGTGTGTGTGTGTGTGTACTATGTCGGGCCTTCTATTCAGTGACACTATACTGGCACTGGTGGCCCCCGGAGCAGGAAACAAAAAAATAAATAGGAGCCCCCCATGGGAAGGGCCACATGCCGTGCTGTGGAGTGCACTATTCAGAGGAGGAGATTGCTGGCAGTGTTGCCAGATTTGGGTGGTTTCCCGCCCAGTTGGGCTGCTTAGGATGACCGTCTGCGGGTAATAATGGCATTTAGCAGAAAAAAATTGTTTAGAAGAGAATTGGGTGGGATTTAGTGTTTCCAGGCGGGTTTTGATGATATTTTTGGGCTGGAAATCATCAGCCTCATCTGGCAACCCTGATTGGTGGCTCCAAAAAGGACAAAACAAAACCCATGCTGGCATACATTTGATTGAGCCACTCATTTAATCAGCTGATCCTAATGAGCGTACAAATCATCATTATGACTCTCATTATCATCAAGCAGGTGCATTAAGTCGTTAATGAAATTAACTTTGTTAAGTGCATAATCAGTTGGAGTACATGGTTAGACTTTTTTCTTTTTAAGGTGCTGTTTCCACTTTTTTTCTTCTCCTATTTAGGTGGAAACACAACAGGTGGAGAAAAATAAAAACTCCACTGTAACATGTGCGTTTTAGCCCCGTCAATAGAATATTTTTAAAGCCGGATTTTTGATATGTGGATTTTAAAACTCTGGTTAACTTGGAGACGTAAGGTCAAAACCAATGCGTTTTAAGAAAATAGCAGGCCACATGGAAACAGCTTTTAAAAGCAGATTCACTTCCTCTTCTGCTATTTGACTCCTTTTTTATTTATTTTTTAAGTTTTCTACAGAACCAGCGATATGCTCTCAGCAATGCTTTGGTAGTGTCCATCTTCATGCCTGTGTCTTTGTATTGTTGGGCTTCTTCTGTGGGAGAAATTGAGAAAACCTTCAGTATTCTGCAGACAGTAGTCTAACGTGTGTTTCATGGCAGTGATGCTTTTTTTTATGTAATTTTGCAATAACCAGGAGATTAAGTCATAAGATACAAGAGGTGTTATGAAGTCAGTTTTGTGCCAAGTTAATTTCCGGAGTTGGACTTTCACTCAATCTCACCAAATAGCTACTAGGCTACCTTTTGACTTTTGTCGGGTAGTATTTGGCATCCGCACACACGAAATTCCCAGTCAGACACACGTCAAAGCAAACAAGTCGGAGGTAATTATGACAGTGATAAGGAAATTAAAGCAGCGCTGCTGTATGTTTGCCTTATGATATGATATGATATGATACTCTAGTCTTCTGGACTACATTTGGGGTTTCCAGACCTCTCTCTCTCTCTCTGTTAGACTGGGAAATGGATCTCTCTGCCTCCCCCGCAACCAGGGCTGCTGACAGGTTTGACCGGGCCCAGGACAAAACCATCTGAAAGGGCCCTCCTATCAATGCATACAATACAGTATAATGGGACACCCCTGTCCTGGCCGGGCTCCTGGGCTCGCCATCTCCCTGGGCCCGGGACATCTAACCCGGTTGCCACCACTCCTGCCCGGCCGCGACCACCATGGCTGATTTTTGTGAAAGCTCTTATTTGCTTTAAAAGGCAGCAGCAGCAGAAGCGGCAGCAGGCTGAGAGCTAGGAGAGAGAGAGAGAAACAGAGAGAGGCCGGCCAGCAGGCAGAGGGGGGGGGAGAGAGAGAGAGAGAGAGAGAGAGAGAGAGAGAGAGAGAGAGAGAGAGAGAGAGAGAGAGGCCAGCCAGGAGGAGGATGAGACAAACGGGGCAGACAGAGTGGCGTTGGGTAGCCGTACATCAGGCCGCCCAAAAATAGCACCGACTGTCAATCACTCGCTCGCTCTGCAATCTCCCCTCCACTCCCCTGCACTCCCCTCGCCTCCCGTGTACATCCTTACTATGTTCCCAGGATTTGTGAGCGAGCATTACTCTCCTGCCCTGCCTGGCTTGGCTTTCCGAGCACGCCGGCCTCGCTCATATTTTACCGGTCTCCTCCCTCCTCACCCCCACACTCCCCCTCTGGGTCGGGGGGCAGGCTGGCGGGAGATAAAAGCCACATTGGCTGGGATAATCGATACATGCCTGATGCCTGCCTCCTATCCTCTCCTTTCCTCTCCTCTCCTCTCCTCTCCTCTCCTCTCCTCTCCTCTCCTCTCCTCTCCTCTCCTCTCCTGTCCTCTCCTCTCCTGTCCTCTCCCCTCCTCTCCCCTCCTGCCCTGTCCTCTCCTCTCCTCTCCTCTCCTCTCCTCTCCTCTCCTCTCCTCTCCATCTCCCCTCCTCTCCTCTTCTCTTCTCTTCTCTCCTCTCCTCTCCTCTCGCCCTCCTCTTTCCTATCCTCTCCTCCACCACTTATCTCCTCTCCGTTCCTCTCCGTTCCTCTCCTCTCATCTCATCTCATCTCATCTCATCTCATCTCCTCTCCTCTCCTCTCCTCTCCTCTCCTCTCATCTCATCTCATCTCATCTCATCTCATCTCATCTCATCTCATCTCATCTCCTCTCCTCTCCTCTCCTCTCCTCTCCTCTCCTCTCATCTCATCTCATCTCATCTCATCTCATCTCATCTCATCTCATCTCATCTCATCTCCTCTCCTCTCCTCTCCTCTCCTCTCCTCTCCTCTCCTCTCCTCTCCTCTCCTCTCCTCTCATCTCATCTCATCTCATCTCATCTCATCTCATCTCATCTCATCTCATCTCATCTCATCTCATCTCCTCTCCTCTCCTCTCCTCTCATGCCTCACAGGTGGGATTGGAATTCTTCCAGTAGAGGCAAAGAGGCAGCGGTGGAGGCAGAGGGAGAAAACCCCTCTCTCAATCAACTCCCCTGTAACGCCGAACACAGTAAATTATAGTATTCTACAGTCTGAACACTGACTCAAATTGAACACTCGTGGTGCTGGTCCTACACTCAAAGTGTTGATTTGACACTTCAGTTTACACTGCACATTGGAGACTGGTCGAATGCAATTTCAAACTTCTGTGCTAACCCTGTTACATAGATTTTTGACAATAAAGTACACTTGACTTGACTAGACTTGACTACACTGATGGTGCTGGCCCTACTTTCTCTAAGTGTTGTGAATTACAGTAGTACTGCAGAATTTACTGTGTGACAGTGAGCTACCGAGGCTGGCTTCTGGTCTCTTCCAGTTAAATTTGGCAGTAGTGATTGAACTATTTGAGAGTTGAAGTCAGCATTCTTAGAGTTGGGCCTTAGATGTTGAATTAACACTTCAGAATGTACTGTGATGCCAACCAGCCAACCTGGCTTCCCTCCTACTACTATCCAGGTGTTGTATTAACACTGAAATATTTACTATGTGACAGCTAACCAGCCAGCCCGCCATCCTGGCATCTGGATCCAGGTCAGTGGCAGTACATTTTGACAATTTTAGCTCAACTCTTAGTTTAATTTAACACTCAAGGTGTTGCACTTAATCTCTTTAGTTTTGACAGACAGCCAGTCGGCCAGCCAGCCTGGCTTCTCTTCTGGATCCAGGTCGCTTCCTGGTGCCATAACTTTCAAATTTTGACAATTGTAGCTCAGCACTTAGTTTAATTTAACGCTCAAGGTGTTGCACTTATTCTCTCTAAGTGTTGAATGAACACTACAAAAATTCACTGTCATGACAGACAGCCAGTTGTCAGTCGGCCAGCCAGCCTGGCTTCTCTTTTGGATCCAGGTCGCTTCCTGGTGCCATAACTTTCAAATCTCTTGCTGATCCACCGCTGGCAGCGGCATAAAATACACAAAGAGCTGAAGACAGCTGAATAGAGCTCTGCTCCTCTCTCTCTCTCTCTCTCTCTCTCTCTCTCTCTCTCTCTCTCTCTCTCTCTCTCTCTCTCTCTCTCTCTCTCTCTCTCTCAACTAGCTTACCAGCTATGCTGAGGAGATTGCTGCCAACATCTTCTTTGCTAGATTGTCCACATGCTGCTGTGGCTTTAGGATGCACGTGTGTGTGTGTGTGTGTGTGTGTGTGTGTGTGTGTGTGTGTGTGTGTGTGTGTGTGTGTGTGTGTGTGTGTGTGTGTGTGTGTGTGTGTGTGTTTGTGTTTGTGTTTGTACTTGCTTGTGTGTGCACATGTGTATGTGTATGTGGCAGGTGTCCATGGGGATCAGCCATGGCTTTAGTAGTAGTAGTTGTGTGTGTGTGTGTGTGTGTGTGTGTGTGCGTGTGTGTGTGTGTGTGTGTGTGTGTGTGTGTGTGTGTGTGTGTGTGTGTGTGTGTGTGTGTGTGTGTGTGTGTGTGTGTGTGTGTGTGTGTGTGTGTGTGTGTGTGTGTGTTTGTGTACATATGTAGGTGAGTGCGTTTGGGTATTTCTAGGTGAGAGTGCACACATTTGTTGTGTGTGATTGAGTATGTGTGTGGTCCAGCCGTGTCTGACTGGGTGATGGGGATCGGTCCATTGGCTGTCTCCTCCGTAGAAATGCTGCTCTCTCTGCCCTGCCGCGGCCTAAGGGCACTCATCCGCTATTCGGCCGACGTGGGGTCGATTCCTGGCCCAGGTCCTTTGCCAGTCCTTCCCCGTCCTACCCCCCCCCCCCCACTCGCTTCCTGTCACCATCTTCACTATGCTATCACAAATAAAGTAAAAAAGAAATAAAAGTTGATGAGGCGTTTGTGTGTGAAGTGAAAGCCAGTGCAAGGGGGCAGCACCCAATGATGCTCGAAAGGGAGCAGTGCAGAGGTATGGTACCGTACTCCGGGTACCTCGGTCATGGAGGAGGATGGGGGAGAGCACTGGTTAATTACTCACCCCACCAACCTTTGGGCTACAAGTCTGACGCCCTAACCGCGTACCCATGGCTGCCCAACCATTTACCCATGGGGATGGGTCCTCTGACCCTGTCCTCCGTAGCGACGCTATTCTCTGGGCCACAGAGCGGTTGGCTGGGTGCTCGAGTGATGGGACGTTTATTTATACGAGGGAGAGAGAGTGCTCTGTGTTTCCACGGGACAGCTCGGCCAGCAACGGAGATATGGTATCTGGTTACCATAGCGATGATGGGGTGGGAAACCAAATGAGCTCAGTGGCCCAATAACAAACAGAGCGGCGAAAAAAAGGAGGGTATTAGACGGAGAAATAGCATAACAAGGCAGTCGTGTTTGGGTTATGCGACAGCATGGGGGATGAACTCGCTCGGAAATTACACTTCTTCTTTTTCATTATAGCAGGACCTGACTTGATAGCATAGGGCTAACTCCTCTCACAGTTTACAGTGGATTAGACTGTGGTCACGACACTCGTACAGATGAAAGCCGCGATAAGACACGCTCGGAGGAGGGAAACTTGAAAGAATAGCATACAGCGTTTACTTATTGTCACATTTCGAAGATAAATCTGTTTTTAACTACGCAATAAACCGCAAGCATCTGATCCCATGTTATTTTGGTTATTTGACCTTGCGCCGGTCACCGATATAATCTCCAGAATTACGTTTATTATTTTATAACGGTTTCCCTCATGACTTTAGTCACACATGCAATTGGAGTGATCACGTTGGGCAATTTTTTCCTTGACCCGGTGAATATTCTTTTAGAGTATGTGGCTGTGCCAAAATAAATAAAAACACAGATTAATTTTGTACCGAAAAAAAGATTGTAAAAGGTCATATTGTGCTTACATAAACCGTGGAGTAATTTCCCCCTTCTTCTATGGCTGCTTACCCAGAAACCTGCTGGACGTAAGGGGCTTCATGGATGTCCCTTGGCAAACCAACACTCCTACGTCCGTCCATATTTACTTTATTTGGTTATTACTCACAATGTCTTCGTAAGCCGTGTGACATTGATCATTTCCAGTTTTGAGGCATGAACTCTCGCCTAGCTTACAAACGCATGTGGGAGAGGAGAGGAGATCATCATTCTTCTAAAATTGCTCAGTTCCGCTTTGCACGCAAATTGGCACGGATTTCCTTTTTTTTGTTGGAAGTTCATTTATTCATATACGAGGAAAGTATAGAAACTCCTGCACTCTAGCCATTTCGCAAGTTGTAGTCATTCATATATAAAAAAAATTTAAAGATAGATTCAGTTGATTAAGGCATTTCATGAAAGCCGTTTTCAGTTTTGTAATTACCATTTTTGTTTTTGTTCATGCTCGCCCCTAGTCATTTCTAACACAGGCATTAAAACCTCGTTAGCATCTCCCAGTGCTGGTAATTGTTATTTAATAGCAAAAGCATTATTATTATTACAGCGTCACCCAGCCCCGTGACATGGTCACCAAAATGGGGAAATCCTTTGAGGCTGCCCAATCCCGGCAACCTCTGCTCTTGGTCAGGGAAGTCCCTAGTCGTTTCTCCCACCCCTAATTAGTTTACACTGGCGAGTTAATTGCTCGGAGAGCTGCTGGAGCTTTGTAGCCTAGCTTTTACCCTCGCCATCCCACGCTTGACCTCCTCCTGCCTGTATAAGCTCTCCTTTGGACAGAATAACCTGGCAGGGCAAAAGAAATTCCAAGCTTTCGAAATATATTATTATATTAGTTTTAATTTTTTTTTTACAATAGCTGCCTCATGTTTCTTTGTCACGCATACAGTGTTGTGGTGGTGGCATACCCACAACACAAGTTATTTCCACAAACCTCACAGCAAAAAACTGTCTTTTTCTTCTCGCTGAAACAGATTTTTTTTTGTAAATGGCCGCTGTCGTAATGCCACAACCCATTCCCTCTGCGTACCCTGTCGGACACTTTTTTAAATTAATTATTTAGCTCCGAGTGGAATGACATGGCAATGTCCTGTGACAATTGTGGCCATGGAATGAGTACAGGAACAATAAGTCGGCCTCCATCACTGTCAGAATCAATCTCTAGCAGAGAAACCAGCTGCTGAAATGCCCCATAGCAGCACACACACAGACACGCACACACACACACACACACACACACACACACACACACACACACACACACACACACACACACACACACACACACACACACACACACACACACACACCACACACACGCACACACACACACACACACACACACACACACACACACACACCAGAAACACCAAGTGTTATTGCTGGCTCAGGGCCACTTCTTACAATGAATTTAATTGCCACGGTTTCAAAACGGTCCTCTTCTCCTCCTCCTCCTCCTCCTCCTCTGCTCTCCTTCTCCTCCTCTTCCTCTGCTCTCCTCTCCTCCTCTTGTCCTCCTCTCCTCTCCTCATCCTCCTCTTCCTCCCCTTTCCTCTCCTCTTCTCCTCCTCCTTCCTCCTCCTCCTCTTCCTCTGCTCTCCTCCTCTTCCGCTCCTCTCCTTCTCCTCCTCCTTTCTTTTCCTCTCCTCTCCTCTCCTGTCCTCTCCTCTCCTCTCCTCGGCTCCTCCTCTCCTCTCCTCCTTTCTTATCCTCTCCTCATCTCCTCTCCTCTCCTCCTCCACCTCCTCCTCCTCCTTTTCTCTCCTCTCCTCTCCTTCTCATCCGCTTGTCCTCCCTTCGCCTTCTCCCTGTTTCAAAATGCTCTTCTCCTCTCCTCCTCTTCCACTGCTTACCCCACCTCCTCTCCTTCCCCTCTCCTCATCCTCTCCCTTCCCTCTTCCTTTTCCCTGTGTCAAAAAACGAATCACTCTTCTCCTCCTCTCTTTTTCCTCCCCTCCTACTCCTCTTTACTCATTATCCCTGTAAAATTTTGTATTCACTTCTTTTGCAATGCTAGGCCCAAGCTTGTTGACTGTCTCATTCAGAACAAGTGCAGAGATAGCCGTAGCTTTTAAATCACAGCTAATGAACAGGGTTCACAATCCATATCCTTCCCCTCCTCCTCCTCCTCCTTTTCCTCCTCTTGTTCTCCTCGGCTGGTCCTCCTCTTTTCTCCAGCTCCCTGCTAAAAATTCTGTACAGAACTGTATTTGCTTGTGCAATGTCCGACCCAACCCTGATGACTGTCCCCTTCCCATTCCCCTAAACAAGTGCTTAGACAGCATAGTTTTGACGTGTTTTTTTTTTTTTTTTTTTTTTAACCCATTTTGTCCTAAGCCCTTTTTGGGAAAGGGTGCCCTCTGCCTATTAAATCCTAAATATCTCAGCCTTCGAAGCACATAAAAACATGACACAAGTTGCATTTAAAATCTAGAACCTTCATTTTGCACTAGTATAGTGTTCATTCAGCTGTAACATATCCACACCTTTAATAACACAGCTTAAATCGCAAGACCTTGAATGCAGCGTATATGTCGCTCCAGGACACAATGACACAATAATTTAAATAAGAGCATATAGGTTTAATTTCCTCCTTTCTCTTCTCCTCCTTTCTTATCCTCCTCTCTTATCCTGCTTCTCTTCATTTCTCCTCCTCTCTTATCCTGCTTCTCTTCATTTCTCCTCCTCTCTCCTCCCCTCCTCTATCATCCTGCTTCTCTCCCTTTCTCTTTCTTCCTGATTAAAATTCTGTACTGTATTCACTTGTGACCTAAGCCTGTACTATGTGTTTTCCGCAAGAGCACGTCTCATCTGTCCCATTCAGAACGATCGCAGAGATAGCATAGCTTTGCAGTTTTTTTAATCACAGCCCATAGACTCATTGAAATAAATTAGCATATCATTGAAAATTTTAATTAAATGCATTACATTTCATTGAAAATTTGAAACACTCACAGCATGTTGATTAACTGCACAGAAAAGTAAAAATATTTCACTTTTGTAGTTTTGAAGATTACAGCTTACAGGTCATAGTCTATAAAAACGACAGTCTAATTTTTTTATTGACACGAGTCTTTATATGAACCGTTTATGGTGAAATATGTTGCTTAAAAGCGGCCACACTTTCCCACGTAGTCCTCGATGACAGCCTTAAGTCATTGCCATGCTATAAACACTCTGTGGTGTGCTGGCCGGGTGCAGTCAGCGAGGATGTGAAAGGCATTATCTGTGCTGTGATTAATTGCTAATGAGAATACCTGCTAGGCTAGCTAGGGACTAGGGGCTGCTGTGGCGGTAGTGGTGGTGTTGTTCAGGGGCAGGACTGGGCTGCAGGATGGTCGTTTTAGGGGTGTGTGTGAGCGTGTGCGTGT
>NC_085857.1:39126891-39131891 GCF_034702125.1 Engraulis encrasicolus | reverse complement strand
TCTGCAGCGAGGGGCAGAGCGGCCCGGAGTCCGATCTCTCTCTCTGGGCTCTCTTTCTCTCTCTCTCTCTCTCTCTCTCTCTCTCTCTCTCTCTCTGTCTCTCTCTCTCTCTCTCTCTCTCTCTCTCTCTCTCTCTCTCTCTCTCTCTCTCTCTCTCTCTCTCTATTTCTCTCTCGCCACAAGAGTGTCACGCCACATCGTTTGGGCCGGACAGGGGTGAAGATTGAGAGGCAGAGGTGTGTGTGTGTGTGTGGGGGGGGGGGGGTGCGTGTGTGTGTGAGAGAGAGAGAGTGAGAGAGAGAGAGCATGTTTGTGCATGAAGGTGGGAGTAGGGTGGGGGGTTGTGTCTGTGCGAGTGTGTGTTTGTGTGTATACCGTTGTAGTACCGGCATATGTGTGTCAGGGAGGATTGGGGGGAGGGGAATTGGTGTGTGTGTGTGTGTGTGTGTGTGTGTGTGTGTGTGTGTGTGTGTGTGTGTGTGTGTGTGTGTGTGTGTGTGTGTGTGTGTGTGTGTGTGTGTGTGTGTGTGGGGTTAGTACATGTGTGTCAGAGAGACTGGAAGGTGGAAAGTGTGTGTGCGCACGTCAAGACGGGAGTTTAGCAGGACAGAGGGGCAGGGTCATATGAGAGAGAGAGAGAGAGAGAGAGAGAGAGAGAGAGAGAGAGAGAGAGAGAGAGAGAGGGAGACCCTGCTGCACCTGGTCCAATGTCCGTCACGCTGCACAGACTAATGAGGGAAGGGGAGATAGAGAGAGAGAGAGAGAGAGAGCGGATGAGGAGATAGAGAGAGAGAGACAGTGATTGAGAGATAGGGAACATTTCGGGGGGCAGGTGCTGGTGGGGCACCTGCCTTACTAGGCTGTAGGGATTATATCGAGGGATTATAATCACTCGGTCCACAAAGACCGCGATATATTGTGGGGAAAAAACAAGAAAAAAAAACTTTCCAAAAAGAGCACTTTTTGTCCCTATCTGTGCACTGCTATGGGGAAAGTGATGAAAGACGAGGAGAGGGATGGCAAGAACAGAGGGAGAAAGTAGGGAAAGATGGGGAGAGTGATGGGAGGATAGGGAAAGACAGGGAGGGATGAAGAGAGCAGAGGAAGAGAGAGGAAGATGTATGGAGAGGAGAGGGCGAGATGGAGAGAGTGATGGAGAGAAAGAGGGATAGTGACAGAGGAGAGAGAGAGGGGGAGATTTGAGGAGAAACAGAGGGATGTGGTGGGGAGACATTGCAGAGCTTCATTATGTGGGTGTGTTGGGGGTGCGATGGAGAGAAGTCTCACTCTTCAGCTGGAAGTCTAAACTTAAGACCAAGATGTGGGATAAGTGAATCACAGAGAAGGAGTGAAGAAAAAAAACGCCCCAGGGTTGTGCTGTTTTGCTTTGAGGCGGCTCATCTCTTTTTCTTGTTTGAATGTTTGGAGAAGGCGCAGTAGAGCTTGTTGTAGTGACAGTTGTCATTGCAAGCCTTTGCTACATGTTTATTTAAGTCTGGAGTTTGGACAGCTGACGGCCGGGGCCTGTGTGTGACTGTGTGAAGTGAAATGCGCGGTATGGCTTTACGCGTATCTTGTAACATCTTGCTTTCATTTCAGCCCCGACATATTTCTTTTTTGTTGCTAGACAGTTGTGATTCTGAAGTGTGAAAGCAAGGGGCCCCTAAGCTGCTTTGAAGAGCCGAGCTATGGGGTTGGGGGGTTTGGTTGGGAAATCACATCACAAAGGTGGTTCAGTGACAAGCCTGCTTTATTTATTTAAACCCAAATAAAGTTGTAAACCTATGTAGGAGAAGTAACCCGTTGTCATTTTGTTTTAGTTCAGAAAAGGATGCATTGGTGTCTTGTGCTGTCAGGTTTACAACAAAATTCTGGATAATCTCAACTCGGTGATTATTCACAGACACACCACCACTGTAAGCGCTTTACCACACTGACAGTGTCCAGAGTATGACACCCGCTACACTAAGTTGTGGATAATCTAAACCAGGTTCCTCGGCTAAACACTGCTGTGTAAGTCAAAGGTTGTAAGCAAGAGGGCTTCTAAGAAGATGAAAGACCGCACAGGTTGGCAGGCTGACTCTCCACATGTGCCGTACCGTATCCCTTCACAGCAGGTGATAACTGGCCTGCCATAGCCCACGAAAAGGTCACTGCCATAAGGCGTAAAGCATGCACAGATAGGGGAAAGCACCTGCCCCTTTGCCCTCTTGGATAAGAATTGCCCTTTTTGGAAGTTCTCAATTGTTTTTTTTTTCACCACAATGTATTGTGGTCTTTGTTGACATCATCATGTAGAAACGCTTGATGATTAAAAGCTTGTGATAATAATGCCTCGATATAATCCCTATACAGCCTAGCAAGGCAGCCAGAAGCCCCCTCAGCACCTGCCCCCAAAATGCCTTGTGTACGCCAGTGGTCACTGTCCAAGATAACACATGGACATTTAGATTGACGCACATTGCATAGGCATAGTTACATCTTGAGGGCGAATAGCCCTCAGATCCGGAGCGGATGGAAACATTAAATGATCCAGTGTCCATGGCCGCCCGCCGATTGAGTCACAGGTCCAGACAGACCTACACTGTGAAACATTTGTAGCCAGTTAAAAGTAAGATAGTAAGTTGCCCTGCTTCCTTAAGTTTGTATGTTAACTCAACTCAAGGCTTAACTCAACTCGAGGCTTTTGCATTTAAATGGCTGCAATGCTTTACAGTGTACTGCATGAACTTTCCTATCATTTGTGATGGGGAGAGAGAGAGAGAGAGAGAGAGAGAGAGAGAGAGAGAGAGAGAGAGAGAGAGAGAGAGAGAGGGGGGGATTGGTGGATGGATGGATGGATGGATGGACAGATGAATGGATGGATGAAAGGAGGATGGAATTTATGTGTAAGTAGCGTCCCCTCATTCAGGGAAAGAGGCGATAACATGAAGTGGCATTGAGTTGAGGTTCCAAGTGATTTGACGTCTGTTTACCCTGAAAAATGGAGATCATGACAAGCCAGGAAGCATTCCTATGCCTAAAAGGCATGACAGTTTATTTCCCTGTAAAGGTTTGACAGACATCTTGTTTGAGGTGACCGTGTGGCTAATATGACAAGATGATGTCTTCATCAAATATGGGCCGCTGTTGTTTCCCGGGCTGTCTCGCTTTGCCAAGGCGGCAAGATCTGCGGGAAAACAACAGAGGCTTGTTTTAAAGTTTGGCCCGTGTGATTCCCTCGCAAATACATCTGCGAGAAGAATTCCCATCCTGTGCTTACAGAACTCTCGCTGAACTTTCCGAAAGAGGTGATGTTTGATCGGAGCTGGACAGCTCTCTTGAGTGCAGTGCAGATATGATTCAACCTCATAGCTGAACACCTCGTCTCTTTTGCTCGCCCTTTCAGCGAAAAGGTGCCAAACACATCCACATACAGCAAACAGATGGATAGGACAGCAGCGAGACACATTCTGGACATTTACACAGCCACCTGTTTGCTAAGACCACAGTGTATTATCGTTGGCCACCCAAGCCAAGCCCTCAAGTTATTGGTCGTCCGACTTGTTATACTTTCCAGTTCGCAATGCGTTAGGTCTTGGACTTCCCTTACCCCTTATATTCCAAGGTGCGGAATTCTGCAGAGTTCCTGTTTGGGTTCTGTGCGATAAGACCTGTAGAACTGTGTGCACACACACACACTGTAAATGGAATCTGGCTCGAGGAACTATAGTTCCATTCCATCAACATTCCTCGTCACACAAGTCCTTCGATCCAACCAAAATCTTGACTGCTTTTCATAGTGGAAACCGTGGCTCTGGTCTACAACCATGGCCACTGACAGCTTTAGCTGGGCCTAAGACAAAGTTATCTGAAAGAGCCCCCACTCCCCAGTACACTTAATGTAATGGAGACCCAATTCTGGGGCCCCTCTCTCCCTGGGCCTGGGACAACATACCCATATGTCCCCTTTAATCGGCGGGCCGGTCTACAGCCATGGCCCTCGTGTAGGTCTAGGGTCTACAGTGCAAGGCTGAACAAAGGGGAGAAAACAAGAAACTCCCACAGAGATTTAACCCCTCAGATACTGGGGCTAATTAGTCGGCTTGCTGTTGAAGACACCACATTCCTGCAGTCCAATCGAGCTGTTTTGAGGCGAGGGGGTGGGGGTGGGGGGTGTCCTATGCCCTATGGGGTTGTGCCCCCTTCACACCAAAGGAGACTACTAAGGCTCCTTTGTGGCCTTTTGTGTGTAATGAGGATGGAGAGCGCGGGTTACCGTGAGTCGACAGGCTTGAAGCATCCTTCTTTCTTCTCCTTTCACTGCAGAGGCGGATGAATAGGGAGCTCCTTTTCAGCATCAGTCTGTCTCCATGGCATTTTTATGGCATTGTTTGAGGGTGAAAAAATAAATGCATTCCCACCCTGCCTGCATGCCTGCATGCCAGAGGTATCAATGCTCTATCTCAAAAGAGAGGGTTTCTTTTTTTTCGTTTCGAAATAAATAAGATCCTCAGGAGTGGATCCTTCCCTAGAGGTTTTTGCTGGAAAGGTGATTTATACATATGCATGCACCCCCTCCCTCTCTCACACATACTATATCCAATACTACAATGTCACTACAGCGCCATACTACAGTTGCAAAGCAAAACATTATTGGCACAGAAGCAGCAGCAGCACACACAGCACTCATTACTGGCCAGCTAGTGGATGTAGCCCTGTTGTGAGAGCACAAGGCATAGGTGCCAGAAAGGGGGATGCAGTGGTGCATTTGCATCCCCACTTTTGGGCTCCCTAAACGAGGCTTTCTCAACTTTAACGGCAGAGAAATTAGTGGATTGCAACAGCAGTAACATTATTTAAAAAATCGTTCTGGCACCGCTGCCACAAGGTCTGGGAGTATTGCTGTGGAAGTGTAAGGTGTGGACCCCCACGCTTGCCTTCTTAACGGAGCATTGTTGCTGCTGTGGCCGTACAAAGTGCCTTACAAACTCTGCCCTGTAGGGCCTGGATGTCAAACT
>NC_085857.1:39114391-39119391 GCF_034702125.1 Engraulis encrasicolus | reverse complement strand
TTTACCTTACCTGAAAACATTCTGAAAAGAATGAAGCTGTTGGTAAAAATGTTTGCCGTTTTGAAATATTGGGTTGAGGGCTTTAGGGAGACATGGTCTTGAAAAATATTAGTTTCACAAGGGGATCCCAGTAGAAAATGCTTTGGGAACCGGTGACTACTAAACCTAGAGCTCTGCCCTATTACACATCCACACCAACCACTCTGCTGCTCCCACACCACACCACAAAACAACTGTCTTTCCCAAATGTGAAAACCAAATATCCAATACGAGCAGGGGGGGGGGGGGGGTTGCTTGGCGGTGGAGGGGGTCGCAACAGTGTTGTGGCTAAACCTTCACTGTTGCGGCCTAACCTCTCCACAGACATTGGGTGTGAGAAAGGCCATGATAGGCCCTATAATTGGGAAAGGAAATGGCTGAAATGATACCATCAGGTGGACTTTCGTATTAAATTCCCATATCATTTGGAACATCGATTGAAAAGCCATACAAAGAACCTCTGACTCTGGCTCATTTTTGCATGATTATTTGTAAAACAAAAACTTGACAAATGACACACTTGCTTGTGAGTTATTTGAGAAAATGGTGATAGAATAATAAATACAAGAGGAATAGAATTCGATTAGAAATGCATTAAAACAAACCCACACATCCGTTAATCCAGCTCAGCTATAAGCAAGATTTAGATTTATAATGGTTCTGGAAGGTGTTACATATACAAGCCCATCAATCAGTTTTAGATGACGCAATGTATAGAATTCCATTCAGTTTGGATTATCCCCCTTGTCTCTCTCTCTCTCTCTTTCTCTCTCTCTCTCTCTCTCTCTCTCTCTCTCTCTCTCTCTCTCTCTCTCTCTCTCTCTCTCTCTCTCTCGTTTAGGGGGGGGATTTCCCATAACACTTTTCCATGGCAGAGTGTCTGGGTCAACAAACAACACAAAAGGCAACACTGTTCCAATAAACAGTGGGGGAAAAAAATTGGAAACAAAGTCTGGAAACAGGATGCAATTAAATTCATTGTTGTCATGAAGGGGGGGTGGGGGGTGATGCGCTTATCGCATAAGAGATCCAAGAGGGGCGGCAAAAGGGTGACGTGCCTTCATCACCAAAAAGTCAGACAGACAGACACGCACGCGCACACACACACACACACACACACACACACACACACACACACACACACACACACACACACACACACTACAGCCCTCAGGTTGATGTTCCACTGAAACGTCTGCCACTGTTATGAGCTTTCGTGTACAAGGACGAAAAAAAAAGAAAGAAACGGCGAGAAAGACAGACGTAAAAAAAACCAAAAAACGAGACGTTGATTGTTTAGCGAAAAACAGCAATTTAGTGCCAGAGATGATTCGGTTTAAAGGAGGGAAGGCATTCCACAGTGTGTGAATCACTCACTCACGCCTGCCTCGGTGTAGGTCTCAACAAATCTAGCTTTGTCCAGGGCAGAGGGGGGAACACAGACTGCAGAATAGCTGTCATACGGCATGTCATTTTTAATCATACGCCGCGCAACTTGTCAAACATCGCATTTGCGTGGCAGACCATCAAAACGTGCACCCACCTTCCCTTTCCTACGCTGCCAAGTGTGGATATGAGCAAAAGCCCATCAATTATCATTTTACGAGCTCGACTTTAAAATGTTAATGCGCATATTAAAATAATACATCCAAGGTGCTTGGATATGAGCTGGTTTTGACTTTTTTCTTTTCAATCCCAGATATTTTGGCCTTCATTAAAGTGATTTTCATGTTTCGTGGGCACTTTTAATACGCTTCGTAAAAAAAGATTTAACAATAATGTTGCTGCGTGAGGGAGCCAGCTTTTTTTTCTGCCATAAGTTTTGTCATTGTGTGGTCTCTCTATTGCGCACGGCACGCAGGCAGTGCTAAAAAGGATCGCATCTGGACGGGCGATCATCATGACCATGATGAAAGATATAAGCCTTTTGCGCTTTGCGAACGAGACTCGTTTGAAATGTAACAAATGGACAGACACGACACGGCCGCTCCTTCTTTTTCGCCTTTTTTTCCGTCACAATGGGACTTAAATGTGTTTTCCAGAGCCGAGTGAGCGGTGTGTCTGAACTACACATCGCAAACTAATTGTGTCCAGAGCTCGGAGGTGTGATAAAAAAATGAAGGGGAAGAAAAAAAGAAAAAGGGAGGGATTGCCTCACTCTCTCTCTCTCTCTCACACACACAGACACACATGTCTGTGCGCATACACACATTCACATACACAATCACTCTTTCACTCACTCACTCATGCACACACACACACACACACACACACACACACACACACACACACACACACACACACACACACACACACACACACACACACACACACACACACACACACACACACCACACCACACCACACCACACCTATCGTTTCCCCCTTTCTCACACATACACTGAGCAATAGGAGTCGAACTTGTCACTGCAGTCAGAGTTGGAGGATTGATTCAGGACCAGGGGGGGCAAGGCCAGTCCTCCCCTTCCTTTTGGCAAGCACACACACACACACACACACACACACACACACACACACACACACACACACACACACACACACACACACACACACACACACACACACACACACACACACATATGCGCGCGCGCACACACACACACACACACACACACACACACACACACACACACACACACACACTGACACTGACACGGATATATATGCAAGGTCGCATTCTTACACACATGCACATGCATGCACAAATAGACTGACATCCTCTCACAGACAGACAGACACACATACACACACACACGCCCAGACACAAAATCACAGTTACACACACACACACACACACACACACACACACACACACACACACACACACACACACACACACACACACACACACACACACACACACACACACACACTGCATTCTCGCATGCTTGCCCACGCATGCACACACATAGACATACCCACATCTACACACACATACACACACACACAGAAATTGACACACGCTCATTAAATCACAGACCGTTCTCCTTCTTTTGCTTGCTGAAAGACGAGCAAAACCATAACAAAGCAGCAGCGGTGGTAGGGAGTTGGGACGGACACCCAATATTTTCTCATTATGTCTGTAGGGGCTTTGCCGGCCCTAATCTCATTACTTAGGAGAGGCGCCCGCAGGATTAAAAGTAAACTGCCCCGTGGATCGCCTTCTCACTGCGTGTTTGTTTTGCAGCTGGCTGGCTGGCCGGCCGTACCGGTCGGGCTAACTGGCGGGTGTGCCGCTATCCGGCTCGAAGGACCCTACCCCCCCTCTGCTCCCACGTAACGGGGGTGTCAGGTCTTGAGGTCCTGTCTGTCTGCGTTGTGAGTTAGTGGCAGAAGAGGAGTGAGTGAGTGAGTGAGTGTGTGTGTGTGTGTGTGTGTGTGTGTGTGTGTGTGTGTGTGTGTGTGTGTGTGTGTGTGTGTGTGTGTGTGTGTGTGTGTGTGTGTGTGTGTGTGTGTCTGTGCGCGTGTGTGTGTGTATGCGTATGTGTGCGTGAGTCATGCGTGGCATAGTGGCGCTGGAGGAGTGCGTGTGTGTGTGTGTGTCTGCGTGTCAGGGGACACTGCTGGGGGGACACTACTGTCTTTGCTGGGAGCCAGTGTTGTTGGTGTGTGTGTGTGTGCATGTGCGTGTGCATGTGCGTGTGCGTGTGCGTGTGCGTGTGTGTTTGTGAGAGACAGTGTGTGAGAGGCCATAGGAAGGGCCCCAGGTTTTTTTTGGAGCCAGGTGATGAGAAATGACTGACAAGGGTCAGCCGGCCAGACGCACCTGCCTATACCCACCCCCCAATATGTGTGTGTGTGTGTGTGAGTGTGTGTGTGTGTGTGTGTGTGTGTGTGTGTGTGTGTGTGTGTGTGTGTGTGTGTGTGTGTGTGTGTGTGTGTGTGTGTGTGTTTGTGTTTTTGTGTGTGTGTGTGTGTGTGTGTGTTTTTGTGTGTGTGTGTGTTTGTGTGCTTCTGTGTGCTTGTGGTACGTGTGCGTCTGCCCGTGCGTGCGTCTGTCTGAGTGAAGTTTAATTAGCCTTTTATTCGAGCAATGTCGCTGCAATGCACACTTTCATAACATGTTTAGTGTTAAGTTTGCTGCGGTATGAGTCATATTAGTCTGTCGATTAAACAATACAATACCATCCTCCCGGGGCCAATATCTGTTAACACACAGGCTGTGTTGCTATATGATTAAACACATTTGACGCAATGAAAATGTTATGTCACTACAAATATGCATTCAAGCATCAAACCCCAAAACCACAGAAGTCAAATGTGCATGCATGGAGGACGGGAGAAACAAGAGTATGTGAAAAGAATTTTGGAAATGAGAAAATTGGTCTCTGGCGCAATGGACTCAGACAAGAGCAAGCATTTCTGACAGGATGAAACAAACTAGGTGTCAGAAAATCGGGTGGAAGTGTCAGTGATAGTCAAATGAAACACTCGTCACGTCTGCTTACGGAAGTAATTTTCCAACAGTAATTTTAATGGTTCATTGAATGAGATGGGACAGGCATGGACTGGAGCTTAGTTCTAGGGCTGCTGCTGTTGCCACTAAACGCCAGCCAAATAGCATCACGATCAAGCGTTTTAAGAGATAAATTATCCTGATTATGGTTTATAGATTCACACGTCAAATAAAAAGAATACGTTACTTGAGTTCTGGGTGGTAGTGTTGTTGGGAAACTTAACAAGGCTCGTTTTACGCAAGTGTGGCCAATTACTCGTGTGTCAGTGTGATCAATTAACACTTTGTTTGTTAATGGCGGTGTGTAATGATCTGTTCACACCAACCAGTACACCAATGGTACAAAGAGGCTACATAATGATATTCATCTGGTTTGCCATTTTATACGCTAGCAAGCCAGTCAAAAGAATGACTACCATCTATTCGTGTGAAGTAGAAAATCGCTCTCTCTAAAATAGGTTTACTGCACCATGTTTGTAACAAA
>NC_085857.1:39064391-39109391 GCF_034702125.1 Engraulis encrasicolus | reverse complement strand
TGTAGCACAAATCTATCAAAATTGCATATATATTTTTTTTATTTTATTTATGTAATTTTAATATTTATATGTATTATCAGGTACATGAATGTAAACCAAACCAACAACGGGGTTCCCTAAAAATAAAGAAATGCAAGAGTTAGGGGGTTTTGCATCTGAACTCTTCATTTGCTCTCCACTGCCCCATTCCATTCTCAATTGGCTGAGCACGCAGCATGCTCAATGAATGAAAGAATGTGAAGTGAGTCCCACTGGCACTATTAGATGGCTATCGAGCCGGTGGAGGGTGGAGGGTGGAGGGCGGAGGGTAGTTGGGCGATGGCAGGAGCGAGGGAGTAGCAAGGTAACAGAAGCCCTTAGCTCCCCACAGACTAGTTAGCCATCCAGCCATCCAGCAGCAGTGAGCTCCGGTGCTCTGTCGAGATGGCCTGCTTCGTTGAGCTGGGCTATTTAGGCTGTTAACGGGGCTCTGACTGCTACACCAAAGAGCCACGCTCGTTATTGGGGCCCTGACCTCTACACCAAAGAACCAGGCTTGTTGACGTGACAGTCAGAACACACCCACAACCCTAGTGATGGTCACTCCATCACACGCAACCTAAATCCTAACCCTATCCCTAACCACCTAAGGCAGTGATTCTCAAAACAAGTGGGCCTTGGCATCATTTTCTAAAAGCACATTTAAAAAAAAAAAAAAAAAATTGTGTCGCTGTTGAGTTGTATTGTTTATTGAGCCAGAGGTGGGCCCTGAGCAGTTGTAAAAAGTGTTGAAAAAAGTGGGCTCCAAGTTGGGATAGGTTGGGAACCCGTGCCCTAAGGATGATGAAAACAATAGGGCTCATATGAGTCCTCGGTTCTTTGAGTGAGATGAGTGAGTCATCTCTGTGAGATAGCTCATCGCAGCCAATGAGCTGTCTCCCATAGAGATGACGGAATGAGTCGAACGAAAAAGAACCCTGCTTCTATAGTGCATTGCCATGGCTTAGTATTTCAGCTGGTAGCTGATGTTGACACGACACCAGTCCTAACCCTTCGGGTCGCTTCTGTAGTGCGTTGCAATGGCTTCGTAGCTCAGCTTATTAAGGGTGGCATCCGCGACATTTTGCTCGGTGCATTCCCAACTGGGAACACTGATGATGGGTTAGACCCGAAACATGTGTCCCTTGTCTGTCGGTTTTATTTACTTTTTTCGGCTTTGTTTAATACAATTTTGATTTTGCATTCAGCTCTTGTGTGTGACTCCTTTCTAACTTTTCGTAGCTCAGCTTGACAGGTAGCACACATCGACACGACATCGACCTCGACCTCGACTGAGGAGCAAGCAGAGTAATCTTGGCTCGAGGGCGAGGAAGGATAGGTTTCCTCCTTTTTAGGTGCTCGCGGGCAAAGCTCCCCGCTAATACCGGTAGAGTGTGTTCACTTAAGCCAACAGCCCCAGAGAGAGAGAGAGAGACGAGACGAGACGAGGCAGGGGAAACACTGCTTGAGAAGAGGCACTTGAGGGACAGCCTAATTAAGGGCAGACGCTCTGTCGAGCCCTGTGCAGCGAGCAGCGAGCAAGCGCCTGGAAAACCTGATTTGGTGATTTAGAGGGATTGAGGGAGAGAGAGAGAGACAGAGAAAGAGAAAGAGAGATAAAGTGTGAAAGAGGAAGTGTTAGAGAGGTGTCAGAGAAAGAGGGTGATTTAGAGAATAGACAGAAGAGAGAAATAGAGATAAAATGCTGAGAGAATTTTTTGAGACTTGAGAAAAGGAAAATCCTTAGCCAAGAGTGATGAATTGGTTGTAGAGAAAAGAGAGAGCGAGAGCAGAGAGAAAGAGAAACTCCTGGTTGCAGCAGGTTTTCCTCAGCAGTAGTGGGTGTCTACAGCAGGGCTTGACACTGGCACCTGCCAACCGGCCAAATGCTGGTAAAACTTGGCTGTGGCTAGTAACAATTTCAGTGTCACTAGCCAATTTGGCAGGTAGCTTCTATTGTATGACATATCAGAATAGGGTATATTCTGCAATTTGCCTCTTGTGTATCAATTGTATTTAAGCTCAAGAAAAGGCTCAGTTACTCAGTTTCTATTTGCATGGGTTTCTATATGGAAATAAAACAAACAGTCATCTTCTGAGGTTATATGTACAGTGCCATGATAAAAAACAAATACATGAATCAAATTTGTGGCTAGTTGAATAGCTGGATGGCAAGTGCCTCTGGAAAAACACTAGCCACAGTGGCCGTCAAGCGAAAAAGTTAATGTCAAGCCCTGGTCTACAGTGGGAAAGCCTGTGGACATACACAGCGTGTCCTCAGAGAGCGGGCTGTGGTTTCCCCTCTCATTGGCTCCTCCGCGGGCCCAAAACTACCTGACTTACGAGAGTGATGATGGGAACCTGGATGGGAAACATCCTGTACTGCAATGTAGCTCTGCCACCGCTGAAACATGGCAGCTGGAATTCTGATTTGGGGTGTTTCTGTTCGGCATGCGTTCAAAACCTGTTCAAAACCTCTCTAGTATTTCAAGCATTTGGCAGAGGATTGGAGGAAGAAATCCTTGCTGTTGAAACATGACAGCTGGATTTCTGATTAGATGTGTTCAGTTATGTTTTTTTTTTTTTCAAAACTTACTTTCAAAAACTTTTCCTTTCTAATGTTTCAAGCATTTCCGAGAATTCAAAATAAAGGTTTCAATTCCATTCCATCCCATTTGGAGGCGATTGTTAGTTAAAGTATTTCCGAGAATTGAAAATAAAGGTTTTCATTCCGTTTGGAGGAGATTGTTAGTTAAAGTGGGGGTTGTCCTGGGAGGTGTGGGGTTACCTTCCTATAAGCCCTTTGCATTAACCCCAACCCCTAACCCCTCGCAAGAGTCCGTTGTCCTGCTCACTCCCACAATCATTCACATCACTCAATTTAAAGCCCAAGTTTATCTTTGACAACGACTTGTCAATTTAGGCCAACTCCGTTTAAGTCTTTGTTTTTTTTGCCTTTATAGGAACAGGAGAGCAAAATAAGTCAGGAAATGGGGGGTGGGTGGATTGGGACATGACCTAGGGCATTCATGGCCACAGCAACCCTGACTTAGTTAATTTTGAGAGTGTTGCCACTTTAAATATATGAGAGAGAAGCTTTAGGCCTCAAGTAGTTGATAATGGACCAATGACACGAGATTGGAGCCTGTGCATCCCCAGACTCTTCCTGACCTGAGTTTCCATGCCTGAGTTAGGCCGGCTTCAGACCAGAGACAGGCGGAACGGAAGCGAGAAGATGAGGGTCTTTCTGCTTAGTTTCGGCTGGTGTGTTCTACAAGCCTTTCACACCGACAGCGTCGGCATGCGTGGCCAGTCCAGTTCAAAATCCCCCCACAGCCAAAGCTAGTTCGCTACTTTGCCATTCATTTGAATAGGACAGCGCCGGCCACTACCGCCCAAAATTCGGTTTTCTATTCAGTTTTCTATCTAGAATTCCAAATGCAGTGTGGAGCAGAGCCGGCTCCCGCGCCGCTACTGCCCGACTACCGCCGGTTGGTGGGGAAGTACAGATCTGTTTCAATGTATTTTCTCCACCGCCGGTAAAAATTGCTTCCGTCCCGCGACGCTTCACCGCTTGGATGTGAATTAGGCCTTACAGTGTTCCTTCTAGAGGAGTTGACTGTGTTGTAATTCTATGTATGCACCAAATGTATGGAAGGATACCCTTAGTTATAGGCTTGTAGTCTCAACAGAAATCCACCTCTCTTACACTTCCTCCTACAATGATGCAAAATGACGACTTGTACATCATTGTAGGAGGAAGTGTTAAGAATGCGTGAATGTGAATACGGATTTCTCCTGTCTCAGGGGGAATTGAGAGAGTGTTGCACGGCCATTCAAAAGTATGAGTGTCTAGCAATGGAAAGCCTAATGCAAATGGGTGGAGTGTCCCTTTAAGGATGCACATAAGTTATGCTGTACTCACTCTAATATACACTTAAGGTAGGCACTTTATGAATCTTAATGTTGGCACCTAATGTCTCTGCTGCCAGTGCTGTGTATTTTGTTGGAGTTATGTGTTGTGCGTTATGTGGCAGCTCTATGAACGCCCAAGAAACAATTTCCTTCAGGACCAATAAAAGAGAAATCTTGAATCTTCCATGTTCACCCGGACCTGACTCGGAGAATCAATGACATGACATGAGGTCCCCATCTGCCGTCAATAATGCATGTGGTGTGTGTCCTCCTAGGTTATAGCGCCAAAACTTCTCGTCCTCAGGTGGGCAAGCAAGCAAGCAGACAGACAGGCAGTCAGTCAGTGAAGTGCCTCTAATGAAGCAGAGCAAGGCAAGCCAAGCCAAGCCAGCGTGTACGGTACACACATCGCATCGCGCCGACTGACACTCACACGGGACGAGGGCATGAATAAACATCAGGCGCTAATTAAACTCATCGGCGGCAGGCAGTGTAACTCATTAGTAAACAACAAGCGCTAGAGCTAGCCAGCGGTGGCGAGGCGAGGCAAGGCAAGGCAGGGAACGGGATGGGAAGGGAAGGGATGGGATGGGAAGGGAAGGGAAGGGAAGGGAAGGGAAGGGAAGGGAAGGGATGGGAAGGGAAGGGGAACGGGATGGGAAGGGAAGGGAAGGCAAGGCAGGCCAGGGAAGGGGAAGGGGAAGGGAAGGGAAGGCAAGGCAGGGAACGGGATGGGAAGGGAAGGGAAGGCAAGGCAGGCCAGGGAAGGGGAAGGGGAAGGGAAGGGAAGGGAAGGATGTCGGAATGGTAATTTGGAGGTGTTGTCTGGTGGTGTGTCTTGTGCTCTGCTGCTGCAAGTTTTATTTTGGAGAGAGGGAGAGAGAGGGTGAGAGAGAGAGAGAGAGAGAGGGAGAGAGAGAGGGAGAAGGCCCGGTAAGTGTTGCGTGGTGGGAGCCCTATCTCACGCCTTTTGTAAAGTCTTCACGAAAAAAATAGAGTAATTTTCGTGGTGCATTCACGTTATTGCCCGCCTTTCGTAAAGTCTTCACGAAAATAATAGATTAATTTTCACGCTGCCTATTCACTTTACTCTATTTTTTTCGTGAAGACTTAACGAAAGGCGTGAGATACGGTTGCGTGGTGGTGATACACTCTGCTGCCAGTCCTCTGTACAAGAGAGAGAAAGAGAAAAAGAGAGAAAAAGAAGAGGGATAGAAGGATGGAGTAGAGGCCCAGTGAGAGTAAGAGAAGAGGGGGAGAGGAGGGAGAGGGAGAGAGAGTAAGGGGGCCTTAGTTCCTAACCTCATTAATATGTGAGGGTAAAAAAAATCCAACACGCTTTATCCCCCCACACCTCTGGGATGCCAGTGAGAAGCCTGGCTGTCAAGCTGAATTATTTGGATCCCACAGCAAACTATCAGCCAAGATGGCGAAGACTTAGGAACAAGGCTACTGTACTCAATTGGTTTATGTTCAGTTTCAGCACCATGAACATACAGATTAGACTATACAGTGTACAGTATGTGTGTATGGTATGTTCTTTGAGTGTGTGTGCGTGTGTGTGTGTGTGTGTGCTGAGTTTATGCCATTGCTTGTTGCATGTAACATAATTCATCATCGGCTTTTTAGGTAGGTGGAAGTATTACCTCAGAAAAGCTCTGCCGCTGTTCTTTGATTGTTTGTGTGGGTACCACAAGTTTGTGTCATGCTGTCATTGCTGTATTTTGTTCAGTATAATTTCTCAATGACTCTTTAGGTGGTATAGTAGTACCCCAGGAAAGCACTTATTGTAGGATCTTTTTCTTTCTTTCTTTCTTTCTTTCTTTCTTTCTTTCTTTCTTTCTTTCTTTCTTTCTTTCTTTCTTTCTTTCTTTCTTTCTTTCTTTCTTTCTTTCTTTCTTTCTTTCTTTCTTTCTTTATTCTATTGTAGGTGATTCTCAAGTACTACCTCACGAAAAGTTGTACTGTTTTTCTTTTTCTTTTTCTCCGACAGTCTCACCGTTTTACTGTAGACTTGATAGTGATAGTGTTACCTCAGCAAATCTCTGCTGTTGTTCTAACGAGCTGTTTCTCTTTGCCTCTGTCTCCGTAGCTTGTCATGCTTATTGAGTTGTGTTGTGTTTCCTGTAATTACTCAGTGAGAAATGATAGCATTACCTCTTTACTGCTGTTCTAATGAGCCATGATCTCTTTCTTTCTTTTTCTCCCTTTCTCCCTTTCTCCCTCTCTCCCTCTCTCTCTCTCTCTCTCTCTCTCTCTCTCTCTCTCTCTCTCTCTCTCTCTCTCTCTCTCTCTCTCTGTCTCTCTCTCCACACAGCCTGTAACTGTAACCTGCATGCGCGCCGCTGCCGCTTCAACATGGAGCTGTACAAGTTGTCGGGCCGCAAGAGCGGGGGCGTGTGCCTCAACTGCCGCCACAACACGGCGGGCCGCCACTGCCACTACTGCAAGGAGGGCTACTACCGCGACATGTCCAAGCCCATCTCACACAGGAAGGCCTGCAAAGGTATGGCACAGTACAGCAGGTCAAGCAGTGTTGCCAGATGGAAAAGGCGGAATTATCGTATCGAAATGTTTTTGGGGGCTTTTTGGGGAGGAAATTATCGTACAAGACCCAAATTGTTGTTTCGAGGCATCGAAATGAAGTGAATGACGACTCTGAAATTATCGTACATAATGGTTTTTTTGATCCTACAGAGGACAAATTGGACAAAATTATGGTACAAATACGATAATTATTGTACATCTGGCAACACTGATGTCAAGTCAGTCAGTCTGTAGAAACCCGGCGCGGAAAAAAAACTCAAAAAAAAAAAAAAAAACCTATTGGGGGTGGTTGAAGGGAAGAGGTGGGTGTAGAGTTGCGGTCGGGTTTGGGGTTTTAGGTTGGGGGCCTGCAAAGGTGCGACAAGTGAAGCCTGACAAGACCTGGCTCGGAATGAGACAAAAATGGAGGATTGAGATGGAAAAGGGAGTAAGGGTTGCAGTTGGGGTTGGTATTGGGGTTGGGGCTTGGGGGTTGGGGGTACAAGGGTATGACAAGTCAGACAGCCACTGACGAGTCCTGGTGTCTTGTAATTTTGTCCTAGCATGCGCGCTGTCCTACCAAGTGAGTATAATACGCTACAGTCTAGCGTGCATCAAGGGGGTTTTGGTCAGGCTTAGGTAGTATCACTCCTAGGGGTGCCAATGGTAGCATTGGTAGGATACTTTGAGGAAGCACCATACCTCGGTTGAAACACTGAGTCAGAACAAAAAAAGAAGCATTTTGGATGGGTGGTTTGGAAAGAGGGAGGGGGCAGGGACGGGGGGTGGTTAGGTGTAGGGTTGCAGCTGGGGTTGCGGTTGGGGATTTGTGGGAGTTGAGAAATGTTACTTTTGAGAGCCGCGCAAGTGTGCGACAGCTACGACACGCCTTTGGGCACAGGAATGAAAACACGAAAAAATCTGAGGTGAAAAACCAACAAACATCGCAGCTGAAGAATTTGCTCAGGTGAGGATCACTGATTTTAGTCGTGAGGCTCAGCAGAGGACTACTGCCGTTGCTACTGCTGATAGATTTTCGGATTTTTTTCTTTAAATAAATATTTCAGGGGTGTAGCCAAGGATGCGAGGAAAGTTGGGGTATAAGCACTGACACGGGTGCCAAACTTGCGTGAGCTTACAAGGGTCCAAAAATATCCACCTGCATCTCTGATTGCAAATAAACTTAACAGCAGCACATTCAAAAATAATTTCACATAATTTCAAAAAGCACGTAATTCCATTGATATTTTGTCAATGATGATAAATTCTCTCAAAAACTGAAAACGATGCTAACGCAATACACCTCAGCAGGGCTGCTGACAGCTTTGGACATGCCCGGTAGAAAATCAACTAAAAGGGCCCCCGACCCAATCCATATAATGTAATAAGAACCCAATTATGCCCCCCCCCCCCTTTTTCCTGAGCCCGGCCGGAACAACTGACCCATTTGTCCCCCCCTGTTGGCTTCCCTTCACCTAAGAGCTCCTGTGTGAACATGAGTGAGTGGAGGAGGAAACGACTTTAAACAGACGGACGGAGAAGGAATCCCTGCACACACGCCCCATACTTCCACCACCACCATCACCCCCCCATACCGCCCCAGGCTGGGCTCTACCCCCATGGGTTCCTGTCAGCAGACATGGGGGGTGCGGTGGGAGATGGAGATGGAGCTCAGGAGAAGGGTGGTGTGCTGTGGGCAGGGACACTGACAGCTTCAGCTGGGCCTAGGACAAAGTCATCTGAAGGCCCCCCACCCCCCACCCCATACATACAATGTAATGAGAACCCAAATCTGGGCCCCCCCTCTGTCCCTGGGCCCGGGGACAACTGTCCCCTTTGTCCCCCTCCCTGTCAGCTTCCCTGGCTGAGGGGAGACAGTTTAGGGTGAGGGTTAGGCTCGGTGGTAGGGTAGGGTAGTGTTGGGTAGGTACATCTTCCTGACACTGAGCTATTTGGCTTCATTTGAGGTGGGTGGGGTGCTGGGGGGGGGCAGCTCTGACAGCACAAGCCAAACAAACAGAGCGGAGGTGTGAAGTGATCCCTAGGTGCAGGTCAGATGAGTGAGAGGTCTTGGGGGTTGGGGGGGGGTCTGGGGGGGGGGGGTGGCTGGAAGTGGAAGTGGGGTGGAGGATGAGAATAGCGTAGGTACGGTATACCCACTGAACGCAAATACACACATGAACGTAAACGCACAGACGCACGCACGCACGCACGCACGCACGCACGCACACAAACAATGCACAGACACACACATGCAGGGAGCAGAAACACACACATAAAAAGATGAAGAATGCCGTCACATCGCGCACACACACACACACACACACACACACACACACACACACACACACACACACACACACACACACACACACACACACACACACACACACACACACACACACACACACACACACACACACACTCCACCTCTCTACCAGGGCTTCCACGCAGGTGTGCTGGATGATGCTGCACTCTGCTATGACCCGTCACATGCTGCTGACATACTGACACACGAAAAAAGGTGAGAAAAGAGGCTGAGAGAGAGAGAGAGGGAGAGAGAGAGAGAGAGAGAGAGAGAGAGAGAGAGAGAGAGAGAGAGAGAGAGAGAGAGAGAGAGAGAGCTGACAAGACACAAGAAAGAAGGTGAGAAAAGACACCAAATATACAGAGGGGGAGAGAGAGAGATAGAGGGAGAAGAAAAAAAGAGAGAAGGAAAAGAGGATAAAGGCAGGAGAAAGGTTATAGGCCATTCATTCATTCTCACCTCCCTCCTGATTTGCCGCGGGGCGCTTGGGGTGGGGTGGTGGTGGTGGCAATGGCGGAACAATTGCACACAGGGCCCCAGGGAAAAACACTTACAGGGCCCCCTCCTACAGTCTCTCAAGGTCCCAATAGGGTCCCCACCACCAATAGAAGAGTGCCCTGGGCCCAGGGGCAAATGCCCTGCTCGCCCTCCCATAACTTCGCCACTGGATGGGGGGTGGGGGGGCGATAACAGGAGCTGAGCTGAAGCTCGAGTGCAAACAAATCCCCCTCTCTCCTCACACCTCCAGTAGAGAGCACATAGACCCCCAACCACTGTTGCCAGATTGGGCAGTTACCCGCCCAACTGGGCTGCTTGGGATGGCCGTCTGCGGGTGAAAAACGGGAATTTACGGATTTTCTGTTTTTTTCCTGCAGTTTTATACCCATACAAATCAATGCACTTTGTTGACATTGGGCGGAATTTAGCGCATTTTGGTGGTTTTTGAGCACCCCTTGGGCGGGATTGGATCAGACACATCTGGCAACACTGCCCCCAACCCAATCCAACCCAACCCTCCACCCCCTCCAAACCCTGGAATAGCCCCAGCCCTCACCGCCCCTGCCCCTCTGCAGAGCCATACCTTTCCAGCTTACCGTCCAGATGGGGTTCAGGGTTGCCACTAAACCACCGAGTCCCCTCCTCCTCACCCCTCCAGCAAGCATGCATGGCCTTCACGTACGCGTATACCTTTCCGGCGTCCTATCCAGTGGGGTCACTAACAAGCCCCCTCCTCATACCTCCAGCAAGTCTGCATAGAGACCCTGTCCTCCCCAGCCCAACCCACCCAATTCCCCCATCACAAAGCCATACCTTTCTAGCTTCCCATCTTCCCACATGGGGGTTCGGGGATCACTACTAAGCCCCTTCCTCCAGCAAGCGTGCATAGTGCCTCCTCAACTACACCCCCAAGCCCTCCACTCCACCCCACCCCAGCATAGCCATACCTCTGCAGCTTCCCATCCAGAGGGGGGTTCAGGATCACTAACAAGCCCTCTCCTCACACCTCACAGCAAGCATGCACCCCTACACCCCCCACCCCACACACACACACACACGCATGCACACAAACACATGCACACACACACACAAACACACACCACACACACACACACACACACACACACACACACACACACACACACACACACACACACACACACACACACACACACTGACACATACACATACACACAAGCACACACACACACAAACACAGACACCCCCCCCCACACACACACACACACACACACGCAACAGCATAGTGATACCTTTGGAGCTCCACATCCACAGGGGGTTCAGGATCAGCACCAAAGCCACCTCTGGAGACCTTTAGCGGGAGGCCCCGTGTGGAAAATATTAGTCTTGTGCTGAGAAGCTAAAGACCCAAACAGATAAATAGATAAACAAATAAGTCAATCCATCACCCACTCTCCCCCTGCTGCCGCCCCCGGATCTCGACAGATGCACAGTTGGTGAATGTTTTCGCTCCGTTGTAAAGAATTCAACACAAGAGAGGAGGGAGATGAAAAGGGCTTGGGCCCTTTGTTTATTTTCCACACAACATAATCAACATGAGGCCGTTTCTCGAAGAAAAAAAAACACCAAAAAAAAGAGCCCCGAAAAGCCAAAATAGTTTATTTGGCTCTGAATGTTGATGCTCGCCTTTTGCGTGTAAACATTTTTTTTTTTTACAAGAAATCTTGGAAGTGAGGACAACGTTGTAAGTCAAGGAAGTTTTAAAATAAAGCCAAGAAAGTAAAACAAAGTCTACAATAAAATTAAAAAACATAATTAATGTTATTATAAAGTGTGTTATTACTTGTTATGAAAATGATCTTCATCCTTTCACTCATTCATTCATTCACTCATTGCTTTGGTTCAGATAACATCATTACAGACCATAACACTTGCAATATACATGTATATAAATAAAGAACTAAGAGAAAGACACAGGGATAGAGAGACGGAGTGGGAGAGCGAGAGAAAAAAAAGTAATTTCATTTACCTGCATGGAAAAAAAGGTAGGCTATTACAAAAATGCATCAAGCTAACCAACATCCATCCCCATTCCTCCATAACACCAGTCTTGACATTAACCCCTGCCATGCCGAGGCTTCTCATGCGATTCTGCTGTCGACTTGGAATGCAAACAGACATTTATCATTGGACTGTGTGTATCGTTAACCCCCATGCCCTCTTCCTTGCCTGTGTCATTCATTCATTTGGTGGTGGGGGAACTCACGCCATTGTTTTTTTTTTCTTACATCTTTGCTCATGTGGACAAGACTTGATTCTTTCAGCTTCTGATAATGTCTCTGTGGGTGTGGGTGATTTTCCTTTTTATTTTCCTTTAAAAAAAAAAAACGAAAGGACAAGCAAAACAAAACAGCCTGCAGTCCAAGTGGCATTTCACTACAGTTGTTAAGTTCTTGGACTCTTATCTGTTCCCTTCATTGAGGAAGAACTATGGCAGCAAATGGTGTGAAGGCTTTTTGCCAGGATTAAAATAGATTTACAACTCTGCAATTTACAGTAATGGGTCATCTGTGTTGCTTCAGGAAAAAACAGCTTTTTCGCCTCAGTAGGAATGAGTTTAGATGAACCAGGACAGTTCTTTAATTCAAGATAGCGAAAAAGAGTTTGAATATGTTGAGCAGCTATAGGTGTAGTTAATGAACGAAAAAAATACATACAAAAACATCAGAGCCTTATTTTTTTATTTCACTCCACTGGTCTTTGCAATTAAAATAAGCTCTGAATAATCTAGCATGTCCCGTGTGACACTGGGATATTTTTTTTATTAAGGATATATTTTTTATTATTTATTTTAAAAATGATTTGCTCTGCTTGGAGAGCTAATGAATTCCTCTGTTTCTTGGAGATTTGAGAAGGCAGGCAGGGACGTCCATTGAGGGTTGAGGCTTTTCACAGTCAGGCGAACAGGATCAGGGGCGAGAGGGAGAGCCAGCCCAGTTTCTTCAACCAGGCGGCAGAAATTTGGTTATGATTACAAGGAGGCAGAAATCCCAAGTAGACTTACACCACTTTACAATAAGGCCCTCCAAAACCTACGAACAGATGGTGTGTGTGTGTGTGTGTGTGTGTGTGTGTGTGTGTGTGTGTGTGTGTGTGTGTGTGTGTGTGTGTGTGTGTGTGTGTGTGTGTGTGTGTGTGTGTGTGTGTGTGTGTGTGTGTGTGTGCGTGTGTGTGTGCGCGTGTGTGTGCGTGCGTGCGTGCGTGCGTGCGTGCGTGCGTGCGTGTGTGCGTCAGTGCGTGCGTGAGTGTGTGTGTGTGTGTGTGTGTGTGTGTGTGTGTGTGTGTCTGTGCGTGCGTGCGTGCGTACATGCATGCGTGTGTGTGTTTATACCTATTGGAATGCTTTCTGCCTGGCCTGGCTGCCACCTCCTCCCGCCCCCCTGTGTCTTTTCTGGCGGCACGAATTCACCAAACTCCTCATAAATAATCTGGAGATCATTTGAAGTTGTCCAAGAACGTGGTAAAGAAAATGCATCACTCTGGGCTGCAGGCAGTAGGGGAGCAAATGTGTGCGTCATGTATTGTGCACATGTGGATGTTCTTGGATGGGGGCGGCTTTGGGCCAACTGTGGGCCGATTGTGGGGCGACTGTGGGCCAGTTCTTCTTAAACTCTTGGGACAATTCTTGGGGAACTGTGGGAGCCACTGCGGGAGCTACTGGTGTCCTCTTCCATCCTCTTCTTCTTCTTCTCCTTCCATTTCCTCTTCTTTTTGTCCTCATCTGGTCGCCTGTCTGCATGTCTGTCCACCACACTCTCTTTTTTTCTCTTTGCACTTCTTCTGGGAAATTGTCTTCTCTTTTTCTCTTGCTTTTCCTTCTTGTTGTTTTGACTCTATAAATTCTTAGGAGATGCATTGAATGATACAGTATTTCTTCTTCTTCTGCTACTGTGTTCTTAAATCTTATAATTCTTTTTCACAGGACTGCTATGACTTTGGTGCCTGCCTTTTAACAAGAAAAAAAATCTTCATTTTGTTCAACTCATTTCATTCGTGTTTACTTAACTCATTGTGCCATTCCCATTGTGGTCATTTCCATTTGCCCTGTCATCACTCATCAATAACTATTTGTGGGGTAAAATGAACAACATAATCCAAGACCATGAACACCAACCTGACACAAGCCATACAAGATACAGCAACGGAAAGTTAGCAGTGTATTTTCTTCAGGAAACTTGAGCGGGTTTCTCTTGCTGTTAGGTGTTGTGTTGTAAACTTAATCTGATGTATTTCGTGCCACTGGACCATTAGATGGCACCTCTGGGGAAGAACTAGGTCATTGTAAAAGCAAAGAAAAAAACTTCCTCCATTAACTCAAACTGACTTCTCCTTTGCCTCTGCCTCACACCCACGTGAACGTGTAAACAGAGTTCATCATAATTTATAAAGTCAACAGTGTACCCAAGCAGTTTCGCTCCATTTCATCCAAGTGAGTTGTCAAACTTCGAAAAAAAAAAAAAGAGAGACCTGGTGTAATTATATGCAAACATTGTTGAAATTAGACGGTATGGCTGTATTTAGTTACAGGAAAACATGTGCACAATAAAAAGGATCTTTTGGGGTAATTGCTGAGAGGTGAGAAATGATATGAAACATGGATGCGTTTGGGCTTGCCAGTCAAAACATTTCTACAAAACTAAATTTGGAGCTTGTGGTGAGAAAAGGATCACGAAGGTTAGATCGCTCTCACTCTTAATGAATTCACCACATACCTTATCTTTTTTTGTGTGTAAAGAATTTATAGGTGCGATCAAAAAGTTCACCACCAAGAATCTCCTGACTGCGCCAATGAATCATAAGTCGCTATCATTCAGTGGAACCGAACACCAAAAAGCAAGGTCTACCGCCGCTCTCACTTTGCATTCCTCCCCCTGACAAATGAAGTGTTTCAAACCGACAGCAATTAAGGTTTCTGCCGTTATTTATTGTGGGAGGAACAGTCCCCCCCTCTATAACCAGCCAGGTTTTTTAGTCTGAAGCTCTGCCCATGAGCAGAGCTGAGCAGTGGAGAGAGCAGAGGAGTCTAAAGTGACATGAGGGGGTGCATTCCAATATGCAGACTCTCGTCCTCCACTCGTGCTTGTGGCCTCACGTTTTGCTGATGCCCCGCCTTTATGGAGAAAACAATTAAGATGCCCTGCTGCCAGCCTAGCCAAAACAATTTTTGGGGGACTATTCTTCATTTACCATCCGGTTTGCAAATGAGAAAATGACTTTACAATTGAGCTTTGGCGAGATACTGAAATATAATGCTGTTGTTAGTGATGTCACCACGATGTACTACTTCCTGGTACGAGGCCACAAGCACAAGTGGAGGACGCAAGGTTGCATATTGGAACGTGCCCGAGGTGTTTGCTTGTGTTTGAAGGAGAGCCAGAGTTAACCGATGCAGACAGACTCTAGTAGTCGATGATAGACTGAAAACGTGGCTGGCCACTTCAGGCCTGCCACTGATGAAACTTGTGCCCTGCGCCTCTACGGTACGTGATTTATGTTGTCACCCCTCATAAACCACCATGTAAATACATCCCAGTGTTTGGGTGGTGGAGCACGAGGCTTTTGAAAATGTGGATCTTGTTCCATGGCCGTTTTGCTTTGCTCAGATGTACGTTCTGGGTCGTTATGGGGATGGCGTTGACCTGCCACGCAGTATCAGCACGGACAGGTGAAGCCCCCTTCTCCAAAAAATGGATTTTATTTTCGTAAATGAGCCGTTCTGTTTACACATGGGTGAGCCACCCTGAGCCCCTGCAGGTGGACTGGCCACCAAAAGGCCCGTTGGCGAATGGCAGGCGTGCGGTGCACTCTGGGTGGCCGCCTTTAAGAGGACCTGATTGGAAACTTACAGTAGGGTCAAGGGTAAAGGGATGTTGTCAATGCAAGGAGGACTTGAAGGCTGCATGGACACACACACACACACATACAAACACCACGCACGCACGCACACACACACACACACACACACACACACACACACACACACACACACACACACACACACACACACACACAGGCAAACACCGTACACACACACACACACACACACACACACACACACACACACACACACACACACACACACACACACACACACACACACACACACACACACACACACACACACTGCCGTTGCCCTCTGAGTGAGCTGTGTAGGATTGCGTCATACGCTGATTAGCTCCCAGGAGTGCTGCATTGCGAAGTCTTAAGCCCGTCAAGCTAATTGTGTCTCTTGTCGAACAGCGTTGGAGTATGTGGTTGCCATGGGTATGGCATACAAATAAGAATCACGAAATTTTTGAAAGGTCCTGTTCCTGTGTACCTCCATCTCCTCCTTGTTATGATTTTATGTTCAAAGATGAAAAGAAAAGAAAAGAAAAAGAGAAGAGAGGGTAAGTCTTTTCAGGAGAGGGCAGGTGGTGTCACCGGCAGTTGGAGCTGTGTGGGACTGACTTTGTGTGATGATTAGTGTAATTTTTGATTCAAAAAATACGTAGCGGTGAGTAATTTCATGCGATGGTACGAGGAATATTTTCCAAAGCAAAAAAAAAAAATTGGGTTGTGTTAGGAGTTGTTGGGGTGGGTTTCGGGTGGAAGGGGTTGTAAGGTCTGTTTTAGTTTGAGTAACATATTTAAGCCATTACGCAGCACTCTTTTGCATATGTCTTGCATTGGCGCAATAAAGCTTTATTAACCACAAATAACATCTTCTGTTAGGGGTTTCAAAATATTGTTTTTCATGACCTCACTTTTTCGCTTTTGATTTTTTGAAAAATACCGGTCTCAGGCAGGCTGGTTCTCATTAGACCCAAACATATAGAACATACATGCCACAGCGTGATGATTTTCCCCTCTCTTTTCTTTTATTGTGATTAAATCAGGAAATTATCTGGTGTTCCCTGAGAGAAGTCGGGTTCTGGTCAAAAGACGTGGTGATATACCCTCCGGATTCGGCTAAATTAGTTTCCCGCTGTTAATAAATAGCTTTGGTATCGTTTACTCTGGCCGACCAATCTACAATGGGGGGGGAAGCCGCAAATTTAAAGGACACCAACAGCAACACTGACGGCACTGACTATGCAGCCACTCTTAACAACTGCTATCATTTTTTCCTCCTCGTTTTATTGGCCTGAGACATTTTTGAGGTTCTAGAAGCCTAATTATAACAACACTCTGGCTGCCTGCAGCCACCCGCCTGATTGGCCAAACTCCAGAACTCAACAAATTATTCTATTGGCTCGCAAACACACATAGATTTTAATGGGCGGGAGGAGGAGAGGAGGGGGGAGGAGGAGTTCAAACTTCAAACGCCAGTTCTTATGGTAAACGATTGGCAGGGTTCAAAACTTCTCACGTTGTGCAATCTGCTCTGCTCTGCTCTGCTCCTTTCCTCCCTCCGCCGTCGAGCGAAGCCACTGCGGCAAAAGCTGCTTTGAAATGAGTTCCACACACTCCCATTAACGGAGAACATTTTTCAGGCCTTTATTTGCCTCTCCCTCCCCGCCAAGATGTCTTTTTTTTAACGTGAGAAATCCAATCCCGCTTACATCTGATCTGCCCTGGCTAGCTTAGCTTAGTGCCGAGAGAGAGAGAGAGAGAGAGAGAGAGAGAGAGAGAGAGAGAGAGAGAGAGAGAGAGAGAGAGAGAGAGAGAGAGAGAAAGACTGGGACTGACTTGGAGAGATAGACCTGGACGGGGTTTACAAGAGAGATAGAGAATAGGAGAAACAGATCTGGACAGGGTTGACGAGAGAGAGAGAGAGAGAGAGAGAGAGAGAGAGAGAGAAAGAGAGACAGAGAGAGAGAGGGAGAGGGAGGTTTTTACGCAGGACCAAAGTCTCACCTTCAGGGGCTGTTTCCATGCTCCATGCGAGATGTCACAGCTCACCAGGCGTGCGTTAAAAAGTGCACGACAGTCCGAGGTGGTGCTTTATGGGATAGGTAAAAGCTGAGGACATGGGAGAGCCTTGTCCTCTTTTTGCTTGAGGGAAGAGAGAGAGAGAGAGAGAGAGAGAGAGAGAGAGAGAGAGAGAGAGTGTCAGTGTGTCTATATCTGTGTGTGTGTATGCACACCCGTGCATGTGTGCGTCATTGTGTCTGTGTCTGAGTCTGTGTCTCTGTCTGTGAGATAGAAAGAGACAGTGTGTGTGTGTGTGTATATCCGTGCGTGCGTGCGCGTGTGTGTGTGTGCGACAGGGAGAAAAAGTGGCTCTTGAACAACTTTAAGATCTGAAAAGCCCTCTCCCCATCTCTCTCTTTCGAGTCGTCTGGGGGCCGGGGGGGCATGAGCTGAGTGTAACCACTTTCCCCTGTGGACACCCACTTAAGGCCCACTCTCAAAACCCTACCAGAGAGAGAGAAAGAGAGAGAGAGAGAGAGAGAGATAGAAAGGAAGGTAGAAAGAAAGGGATATGTAGAGAGAGAGATAGAAAGAAAGGTAGAAAGAAAGGGATATGTAGAGAGAGAGAGAGAGAGAGAAACAAAGATAGAAAGAAAGAAATGGATATCTAGAGAGAGAGAGACAGAGTGAGAAAGAAAGAATAGTAGAAAGAAAGGCATATGTAGAGAGAGAGAGAGAGAGAGAGAGAGAGAGCCTGCGCAAGACAGGTTGGTCCACCTGGGATCCATGTGTGGTGCACCCTGATTTACTAGTGAGCTCAAACTGTCTGGCTACGACAGTTATTGGGCAGACACCATTTTTTTAAGACTAATCTGCTTCTCAGAAGTTAGCGTGTGCACCTTCCCTCTTCCCCCATTTGTTCTTTCTTTCTTTCTTTCTTTCTTTCTTTCTTTCTTTCTTTCTTTCTTTCTTTCTTTCTTTCTTTCTTTCTTTCTTTCTTTCTTTCTTTCTTTCTTTCTTTCTTTTTGTCCCCCTCTCTCTAACTCTCTCTCTCTCTCTCTAACTCACTCTCTCTCTCCCTTCCCCCTTCCCCCTTCCCCCCAACTAACCACAACTTTTTTTTTCTCACTCCCCATGTCAGACACAGCGATAAATCTGTGTGCTTGAGAAGAGAGATAGCATCAGTACTAGCCCCTATGAGCCAGGCAGGCACGTTGATCTCTCTCTTTCGCCCCCCCCTCCCCCCTACATATCCCTTTCTTTCTACCTTTCTTTCTTTCTTTCTTTCTTGCTCTCTCTCTCTCTACATATCCATTTCCTTCTATCTCTCTCTCTCTCTCTCTCTCTCTCTCTCTCTCTCTCTCTCTCTCTCTCTCTCTCTCTCTCTCTCTCTCTCCCTCTCTATTTGTCTCCCTCTCTCTTTTCTGTTGTTGTCGGCACGACAGACAAGACGAGTCGATGAGGAGAGTGACAGATTGGGGAGATTGGGGCTAATCTTTACATGTGGTTTCGGCACCTCGCGAAGCAGCACATGCACACACACACACACACACACACACACACACACACACACACACACACACACACACACACACACACACACACACACACACACACACACACACACGGCACTCTGCACTCGGCGGCTCTGATAAGGGTGGAAAGGCCACTGATTCCACTTTGTTGTCGGGGCGCTAAGATAAGAGAGGAAACAATAAATCACTAACAGCGCTGTAGATACTACAGGCTCCTGTGAGGACGAGGAGGAGGAGAAAGGAACAAGCGAGAGCTGCTTTAAGTGCTAAGGATATAACAGGCTGCTGTGCAGTGTTGCCAGATTGGGCGATTGGGCTACTTGGGATGGCCGTCTGCAGGTAAAAACGGTAAAAATTGGCAATTTGGCGTTTTTTGTTCTGCAGTTTTGTGTCCATAGAAATTAATGCAATTTGTTGAAATTGGGAGGAATTCATTGCATTTTTGGCGTTTTTTGAGAACCTTTTGGTCGGGATTTGATCAGACACATCTGGCAACACTGCTGCTGTGAGGGCAAAGAAGAGGATGAGGGGAGAAAGAAAGAAGAAGAGAGAGCTAGCACACTATCAAGTCTGTACACACTAAAGATACAGGCTCCTGTGAGGGTGTGAAGGTGAGTGAGGGAAGTGAAATAAACAAGGGAGGGAGAGCTAGCACTACGAACAGAGTAGGCACTAGAGATAGCAGCTCCTGAGGGTGAGAAAGGTGAAGGAAGGAGGGAAGGAGGGAAGGAGAGTGAGGGAGAGGAAGGAGGGAAGGGTGGATTTCAGATACCTCGTGCCAAGATAGGCAGGTTAGGCACTGCCAAAAAGTTTTATTGTATTGCCCTATACCAGTGGTTCTCAAACTTTTTCCATCATTCCCTCCTTCAGAGGGTCTGAATGCTTCCGAGCCCCCCCAAGCAACAGCAGTAGCCTATTCGCGCAGACTGATTTTGCTGACTGATTTTGTGACTGGTGATATTTTAATAGGGAGGGAATGCAGTCGAATGCAGATGTGTGTTCATTTCCTATGCTATTCAAATTCATGACAATTAATCATGTCGGTGAGGGCTTTAAACTTACTGACTTATTGGCGAAGCAGGAAATAATTTCCTTGGGGGGGAAAACCCAAAAGTAGATGTCACACGCCCCCCTCTGAGATGCCTCCGCGCCCCCCCCAGGGGGGCTAACGCCCCACTTTGAGAAACACTGCCCTATACATAATGGCTCTCTAGATATAAGTGCTAGAGATAGTTACACCTGGCGGTGAGAAAGGGGGGAGTAGGGAAGAAGGGAAGGAGGAGGGAAGGGAAGACTAGAGACACTTTGTGCCCAGATAGAGGCTGTTTTGCTCTCTACATCGTGCACTGCTAATAGTTACATTGTTTTGCCCTATACATAATGCACTGTAAACATTGTAAATAACATAGATACAAGCTCCAGGGGCTCAGAAATGGGGGTAGGGAGGGAAGATTAGGCAGAGACACTCTGTGCCCTGATAGAAAGCTAGCGAGTGCGCTACTAAAGAGTTACATTGTTTTGCCCTATACATAGTGTATAATTGGGGTAGCGTAAGCAAGCCTGTATTTAGCTTTATTATCACCCATTTATGTTGGTGTTCCACCTACATACGTCTTACCCAATGACAACAATGTTATCCTTGGGTTATGTTATGGGAGCTGAATGCGACTGCTTTTGTGGGGGATTATTCCTTTTTCTCAGGGTAACACCTCAGTTTAAGCGGAATGGGCTATAATAACATAATTACGTTGATAATATGCGTGTTAATGATAAGTTACATAGCCTACATGATTTTGCACCCTATGTAGTACAAACTATTTTTTAGCCAATGACTGCACATTTCAGAATTGGCCTTGGTATTCTATCCCAAGAGATTCCAAGTTCGAGGAAAGCATAGCAAAAATGGCGTAGCAAAGACATAAGGTATGGTGAAAAAAAAGAAAAAAAGTGGTGTTGCATTCCGCAAATAGGCTACTTTTTCCATTTTGCCCCTCATGAAAAATTGGGACAACAAAAAAGAGATTTGGAAAAGAAATGATAAAGTAGTAAGCCCACACCTGATAGATTACAGTTATAGCAGTCGTTTAGCAGTTAATTTGTTCTACACGCTGCTAAGCGTGAAAAGCCACTAAGAAACTCGACACTAAAATCACATCTATGATCCATCATTTTTATGGGTTCGGAATTGGAACGTAAACAAAGTACTGAGCTTAGTGGCTTTGCCAGACTCGACCTTTCGAGAGCTGTAGTGAGACTTAAGACCATTCATTCCGCAATGGTTTTCTTTTTAAGTTCACGTAAGGTAGAAAACTTTTTTTCCCTTTTTCTTCGTTTCAGCCTCTGTTCTTCCTTCAGCAAAGCGAAACACTGTTGATTTACAATTCTCAAATTTGACAAAAATGTTATTGGCCTCGTTCTGAAGCGTCTTGCTGTGGGCAAAAAGCATGGTATTGCTCGCTGCGTTGTTGTTGATTCACAATTCTCAAATCTGACCGTAATTTAACGGCCTCGTTGGGAAAGCCGCGTGCTGTGGCATTTTTGGCACTTTGTGGCATTCCTTGTTGCGGGTAACCCAAACCGTAGGCAAGCAGCCACTCAAGTGTCCTGGCTTAAGGAGTGCTTTGATGGCGGCCCGCGGCCCGGGGGGCAATGACAAGTGACAGAAGGCAGAGAAGAGAGAGAGGGAGAGAGAGAGAGGGGAGAGGGAGGAGAGGGAGTGGCTCCGTTGTGGCAGGTCCCTGGCCCACAGGCTGTAACCCAACCAACATCCCTCATCATCATGCCTTGCCTCCCTCATGGATTACGAGAGGACTGTAACACATAAAGAACCACACACACACACACACACACACACACACACACACACACACACACACACACACACACACACACACACACACACACACACACACACACACACACACACACACACACACACACACACACACACGCGAGACAACCCCACACACACATGAAGCACCACACACACACACACACACACACACGAGACAACCCCACACACATGAACACACACAAATGCCCACATACAGTACACATTACACACACACACACACACACAAATACACACACGTGCGCGCGCGCACACACACACGCACACACACAGATATTTCCCACCGATACTGTACTGTAACGAGCCATATGGTTGCTCAATCCTGACGCCACTACATCATATGGGGCCATTTGAGAGAGAAAAAAATCTGCCTTGTTTGATGGACGGATATGTTAAAATATTTGTGCGGTTGTGGCTAAGTCCCATTAGGGAAGGGGTGTTTCTGCTTGTGACATAATATCGATATTGTGAGAAGCGAAGCTAGACAGTATGAATGTGTCGCCCCACCCCACCACACCTCCCTCATTCAATACCATGTGTACCACAAGGGCAGCCCTGAACGTTTAAGAAAGAAAAAAAAGAAAGAGAGAGAAAAGTCTTGAGATGTAAAGTTATTGCATGCTCTCCCACATATTAAGCAAAATTAAACCATATGGCAGCCTCGAGACCTCCCAGACATGGAGGAAATGTGACAGATGCGAGTCTTTGGCATCGAGCTCAAAGCGAAAAACGGGGGAATGGGGGGTGGGGGGCGTCCAATCAGATTCATCTCTGTGATTTCCTGTTGTTATAAACAACATAATACTGGAGCGTTGTTGCGAACTCAAGGCCGGCCGGCGGCGCTGTGCTATGCAGCGCTGTGATGTTTGACTAAATCAGAACTTACAGGTTTACACAAAAAGTCCTTTGGTGTTCCATTGACCCCTTTAATTGATCAAATAGATGGAATGAGTGGTTTTGATGACAGAGCAAAAACAAGACTTCACCACAAAACTCCCCGGCTCAGGAATTATTCGCACATGACCAAAAATGCCTCTCTTCTCTGAGGAACCAGATCCTTGTGTTCAGGGACATGTTTTAGCCGGTACAAAATCATCCTATTGGCCCTCTTCTCAATACGCACTGTACAATGTCACGGGGTCCCCAATTCTGGGGCCCCTTTTTCCCTGGTCCCAGGACAACTGACCCCTTTGTCCTCCTGTCCCCGCACTGTCGGCGGGCCTGTGTGTGTTTCTGGCAATCCAAAATGGAAATCAGTTGGGGATTCATTCAGGACGTCTCTTATCCTTCAGCTCTGCTTCTAAATGCTAAGCTTTTACTGTCTCGCTGTCTGCACTGCAGATTGTCTTGTTGCTGCTGATTTCACTGTTACTGTTCACTGTTGGTTTATCTGTTTTCTCTGTGCTGTATGTGTGTGTGGTGGCGTACGTCAATGTAGTTGTCTTTCTCTGCTTAGAGAGTCTGTAAAATATATATGTGAGTTCCGTGTTTTTTGTTTGTGTGTGTGTTCGTCTATTGTGTGTGTGTGTGTGTGTGTGTCTTTGTTTGTGCGTAGATGTGTGTATATGTGCAAATGTTTGTGTGTTGGTGTGAGTGGCGACCCCCCTCCCCCCCACATGTGTGTTTTTCTTACCTCTTCTCTTGTGTTCCTCACAGCATGCGATTGCCATCCAGTGGGCGCGGCAGGCAAAACCTGTAACCAAACCACAGGCCAGTGTCCCTGTAAAGATGGCGTCACGGGCGTCACGTGCAACCGTTGCGCTAAAGGCTACCAGCAGAGCCGCTCGCCCATTGCCCCGTGCATAAGTACGTGCATCAGACTTTGAGGACAAAAAAACCTCAAACTTATTCTTTCCTAAATAAGCCACTGCTGCAGGGTTCAGTTGAAACCTACTTGTAAGATTTCTTCTTTAAAGCCACAAACCAGATTGGAGACAAACACGGAGGTTGTCAGAAGCCCCCTGCAGTTTGAAGCCTCATGGATTTTATTTTTTAATTTCTTTTATTTTCCTTTTTGTATGTCTGTGTGCTGCCATCTTCTCAGACAAAATGCGAAATTATTTTCAACAGTGGATGAAACAACGATAATAAACAAGATCTGAAACCGTCTGTGGATTTTCAGCCATACGTTTATAATTGTAAAATGGTTACCCCATGGGACCTTGAGGAACACTAATGCGTCTTTTCCACTGCAGGTTTTCTGGTAGGCCTACATCTCGACACAGCGCGACTCGGCCGCCACTTTTTGCTTTTCAAATAGACACAACACAGCTCAATCGTAAATCAAAAAGTGGCGGCCGAGTCACGTTTTGTCGAGCTGTAGGCCTACCAGAAAACCAGCAGTGGAAAAGAGGCATAAGTGACACCAACCAAGCCATTTGATATCAAAGAAATCACCTCTGCCATTGTGACATCCTGCTATCTTCTGCGAATTGTTTCACGCTGGTGCTTTTGTCAGTGAAGCGAAAAGTTTGGAAAGTGGACAAAGCTGTCGTGAAATCGAATCAGGCCTACAGTATGACATTATTGCTGGCAAAGAGTAAAGAAAGGGATCAATGATTGCCATAGCTGTATTGGAAATGGATATCTCTAGTTTTGTTCTGGGAAAGTCGGAGAGAAAGTTGCATACTAATGTGCTAAGCTTGGACCGAGAAAAGTCCCAGAGTTCCATTGATAATATTTAGTTTCGCTTTACAACAGTGAAACGATCTGTTCCGTAATTAACAGTGCACACTAACCAGCACACCCCCCCTCCTCATTCTCGCGCCAAGTGGAATTTTAACAAGGGAGTGAAGTCACCGCTCTGACTAAATGCCTTCCAGAGCGGATGAAAATGTAAATCTAGCTGTCAGTTCTGCGGAATTGGCACATTATTTCTGTTCATTTCTTGAGACAGGCCTCAATAGGGACATTCCCTGATCGTTGATAACGGTAAATAGTTGCAGCGACATTTGGTCTGCCACTATGTTTGGTTCTTTTGTCATACTGTATCTATTGTTTTCAGTATAATATTTACATAACTAATACGTCTCATTTTGATAGGTTGGAGATAGAGGGATTTTAAGTACAGCTTAATAAAATATTTCAAAGCTCTTGATTTAACTGGGGAAAAAAGAAAAGCTTTATATATTACGTTTTGGTTTGACGAGTTCCACATTCACTGGCAAAAGCATCAAATAATTTAAGACCACCCATTATTTGGCTTCATGGAGAATGCTGACAAAAATGAACATTGCCGTCACTCCCCAAATCAGTTTATCTCACCAAGTGGTTCTGGTCCCTCTTTCCTATTGGTTCACTCTTATCTGAGACGTACTATATGTCAGCATACACACTTGTCCATTCGTCCACTCTTAAAGTGCTTACAATGACCTTGAAGACAGAAGATGGCAGTTTTCCACGACCTGTGGGGGCATTTTGTTTTTTGTTTTGTTTTTTTTTGGTCTGAAGACTTGATTCTTTCTTCCTTTACATGTGCATTTTCAGCATGTTCAGTAGTTTTGTGGTACACTCTTTCTTTGAAAGTCTTGACATCCTCTGAGTATTTGTTTTTTCGTAGTCCCTTGATGCTCTTGCATGATCCTTGCTTCCACTTGCCTGTAGGTTTGTCTTAATATGCTAATACGTAGCTAGCCACATGGTATCACCTTTATCTGAAAACAATTTCTTTGTAAGGGTGATGGCACTTAGCTCCTGTAACTGTCCACTGTCTAGACCCTCTTCTTATCTTTACTAGACTGCTCTGAAGGAGGGTGGAAAGAATCAAGTCTTGGACATGCGTATGCCATCCAGGTGGCTTTCAAACATGATAGAGAAGGAAGGGCTATACATAGGCCTACCTCTCAGGCAAACCATACAACCCTGATTGTCACATTAAGTGGATTCCCAGCACAATACATTTTTTTGTACACTGGGGTGTCAACATCTGAGACTGAATTAACATGGAAATGAGGCTTTAGTACAAAGAAATCTTTTAATTTGATACTATTCTAATACAAGTTTATTTTGCCAACATATCTTAAGTGACATTGTTTAGTAAAAGACCATTTCTCATTTACACAAGATGTTTAACATTATTTTGTGTGTTCTTTTGCTAATACCAGAGATTCCAGCAGCACCACCAACAACAACTGCGAGCAGTACAGAAGAACCAGCTGGTAAGTCAAGTTTTGGTATTTTACTGTTTTTTTATAAGTGTATCATCAATTCAACATGTAATATTATGCACCCACTGTACCTAGACATATCCCCAAGGTACCGTGCAAGTACACAATGTGACAGACTGTTAAATACAGTTACTCTACCTCACGAATGCCTAAATGCATCTCCCAAAATGATACGAACAGTATCATTATCTTGGTAGTAGTTCTCTAGTTGCTTCCTACTGTAGCTCCAGTAAAGAATCCGCTTCCAAGATGAAGAGATATTAAGGTTATCATCAACTCTGCTCTCCCCCGCCCCCATGCTCCCCATACCCTCTTCTTTCCACATGTGGGGACAACCAGACTCAAATTGGATCCCTCTAGCATTCGCTCCCCGTCTTGCGGTTCATGAATATTAAATCACTCGCCCCTTCTGTAGCCTCGGGATGGGACTCCTTTAATCTTCCACTCTTCCACAAATTAATCAGCCCTAACTGCCTCGCAACAGGGTGCTGACGCACAAGTTCTCAGGGACTTGTTGTTGTTGATTTGTACGGGTGGTTTTTTTTCTTTCAATATTTTCTCTCTTTTTTGGAGGGGAAACAGGATTTTCGGCGCTTGTGCCGGTAGTCACTAACAGCTGTGAAAGATTTTCGGGGTTGATACACAAGGTCGGCTTCTTCAACATTCATGTATTCAGTTTCACTGCTTTTTTCCCCTTGCAGGCAAACTATTTTTGCCAAATCTTGAATGTGAGTTTAATACCTATTCATCATCCGAACTGTCAGACGACGTTAAATCTTTGTGCAAAACTTGACTTTTTTTTACACAATCCCTGACAGATATTTGGTTTGAAGCACTGTGCTAATACATGCAGGCAGTAACTTACTTTCTGAACCAAGATAACCAGTACAAAAAACTCAAGCTCTCCCAAATGGCACTTGCAGTGTGGAGGGGAGGGTGTAGGGCTATTGTGACCTTTTGAGAATCGAAAGGGCTTCACAAATGCCTCTATTCGTCTTTTTTTGGAAGCCAAGTGAAGTGACTCTGCTCTTCACCCCTCTCATGCTAAAGAAATGTTAGCATGTGAAAAAGCTCTCGGCAGCTGTTCTGCGACTCCGAGTGGCCTCCAATGCGTCACTGACAGATTAGAGATTGACAGTGGAAGTAGAGGGAGAGCAGCTTGCGTTCCTTCCTTGCTGCTGTCTTTCTCACCCATACACTGTTCCATTTTTTTCATCCCCCTTTCTTTTTTTCCCCTCCATCCTCCATCCTCCATCGCCTTTTCACTTGCTTCCAGTTTTGTTCTGCAAAAGCATTGGAAATTCTCACAGTCTCACAGAGAACCCTTCTGGCCTGTGTAGCCCTGCCCTGCTACTCAGCTGCAGCCTGCAGGGCTGGCCTGGGGGGAGAAATAGGGCCCGGGCACTTTTGGCTTGAAGGGGACCCTTATCATTAGCTGTGCAGAACTGACTCACCGGTGGGCCCCGCACCCTCGTGGGCCCCTATTTTTAGAAATATAAAAAATATATATATTTTTTTACATTTCTGAAAATAGGGGCACGCCGGGAAATGCCCGCTATGCCAGATGGCCAGTCCAGCCCTGCGTAGCCTGCCCTGCTCGGTCTCAGACGTTGGGAACATGGACGAAGGAAGGGCCCCTGGGTGTTGAAAATAGTCCCAGGCTAATGGAGCATCAAAGACACACTAAGCAGAGTGGTGTTTTAGCGCGTGCTGAACAAACAAACAGGACCCACACACCGAACAAGAAACCCATCCATTTCCCAATCCGCCGTGTTTGCATTTCATGGTTTTTGGCCGCGCAACACAAGGAAAGGAAACTTGTGGCAGCCATATTTCACACAAAAGGGATCACCGCGTCCGCTTTTAGTGGGGGAGGAGGAGGCCAGGATGGGGATTCTTGTCTATTGTGGTTCTTTAAAATAGTTTTAAGTTTAAATGTTTAGCTGGGATTTGGCAATGTGTGTCAGGGTGGGATGGTGGATTAGTGTATTTCAGTGCCCCTCCCGACATATGTAGTCGTAGGGTTTTTTGGATCTCCCTGCTTGAGCGGTTGAATATTTTGAGTTTTTGTTGGTTTGGGCACAAGTGTGCACTGCGCTCCACCCGCTTTAAAACACAACAACGGTTTCCTGGAAAAAGTTGTGTCTGAAAAGGAGGCTAGACAAAATATTTTGCATTTTTGTTTTGTTTACGGCTTTTCACAGTTAGTGTTTTGTATTTCATTATTGAGTTATATCCTAGAAGAATCAGGAGGAGCTGTTTATCATGCTGTTGTTTGTATTGGGCAACTCTGTTTTGTGCAAAGACTGGCTTAGATAATATTATTGCTACGAAAGCAGAGCTGGCTGGCCCTACAAACCGGCCCTGGCATTTTTAACATGAACCAGCCTTTCACCACCGCCTCCATACTTCAATTATGATGAACTCTGTCCACTGTATATTAAGGATGCTTCGAATGGCCGCCCCATCTAAATTTTGTATAAGGGAAAAATGTAAACAAACAAACAAAACATCAAACAAATCGGCTCCTAATGACCGTTGGCCCACCGGGAAAATGCCCTGTATGCCAGATTACTAGTACAGCCCTCTACCAAAGTGTAGAGTCCCCCGGGACTGAGGAAATACATTTGAATACAATTCAAAATGTGTAATGCGACAATCAGATAACATCCCCTATTTTTGAATCATATACCCTTCTGTCTGGATAATAACAAGACAATGTTTGGTCTAAGTAATACCATTTAGGTTACACTTTACTTGACGTCGCTGCATAACACATTCATAGCAGATGTTATACACTATGCATGAAGGATTCATGACTATTTCGTAAGACATTGATACCAAACCTTTAATAGACATGGAAGACAAAAGGACAGCAACTCATCAAACTCAGCAATCATTGAGAGTTCAGAACAAAACCCGCAATGCTGCTGCTTTGTTTAACTTTTATTTTGACAAGTTGCTGTCCTTCTGTCCATTAGGTTTATGAAAAGGTTTGGTATGAATGGGTCATGAAACAATCATGAATGCTTCATGCAGACTTTACAACAGCTGCTATGAATGTGCAGGAACATGTCAAGTAAAGTGTTACCCCCTTTTTACTCAGTGTTTGCCTTTTGTTGCTCTGACACAAATAGTTGGGCAATGCACAACAACTATCTTGCTATCTTGCTACCTAGAATAAACAACATGTAGAGCCTTGAGAACCCTCTAAATGAGTTAAACTTGACACGAAGATGTGATTATAAAGTGATTATAAAGCCATTAACTGGTTTGTTAATGCAATGTTGTGAAACAGAGTGTCAGTTTAGGAAGTCTTCAGATATGTTTAGATGGAACACCAGTCTGGAAATGAAATAAGCTGATCACTGTGGGTGTGGCACCTTAGACAGACACACACACACACACACACACACACACACACACACACACACACACACACACACACACACACACACACACACACACACACACACACACACACACACACACACACACACACACAGACACGCACACACACACACACACACGCACACGCACACACACACACACAGTGAAGCTGTTCCATCACAATGGGTGGATGGATGTTCCGGACCACCCAGGCACATTCTGGAGTCTGGAGCCTGAGAAGAAGAACAGAATTCATTATAACACCATCATCTCATCGCACCGCACCGAGGGGCCGGAGGAACCGGAGGAAGCCCACCACCTTAGGACAGCACACACACGGACGGCTATTGGAAAAAAAATGATCTCATGCATGCAATGGATAATTTGCAGCAGATGTGGAACCTCCTTATCAATGGCATCTATCCCAGTCCAGTCCAACACCACCACCACTACCACTCTGCATTGTCCTCTAAGGCTTAGCAACGCACAATCCTCCTACATCGACACACCACCCGATTTTCAAAGCCCCCCCCCATCACCTCCACCACCACCACCCCTCCTCCTGTGTCTAGCAGCAAATGGACTGTCCTCTTCCCTGGACACACCAAACAACCCAGAATATCCAACCCTCCTCTCCACCTCCACCACCACTAACCAACGCATCAGCCTCCTTTTTAGGCTCCATCATCACTCAATTCCTCAATCTCTTCCCTGTGTACCACCACTCCCTCCAGCATCCACCAACCATGCGTCATCACACCAACACCACCACCACCACCACCCCTCCAGTGTCCTCCAGCCAATGCACCATCCATCCTCCTTTATGGACGCACCATCGATTCTCAACCATTCGCCTCCTCTTGTCACCACCCCACCACCACCACCACTACTACCACTACACCCCAGTGCTCGGGAACCTGCAGACTTCTGGTTGACAAGGGTGGAGTAGGTTTTGGTTGGTGGGTTGGTTGGTTGGTGGGTGGGGTGGGGCAGACAGCTGTGCGGCAGGTGCCTCTACTAGCTCGGGGAAGGGGGGCATGAATGGTGGGGGGGGTGGAGGGGCTCAGGGCTGGGAGATTGTCAGAGAAGATGCGGGCTTTGGGTTTGGGTGGTGGGGGGTTCAGGGCCTCTGATAGCTTTGACTGGGCCCGGGACAAAGACATCTGAAAGGGCCCCCCAAACCCAATCAATGCGATATAATGAGGATCCATTTCTGCGCCCCCTTCCTCTCTCCCTGGGCCCGGGACAAGTGACCCCTTTGAACCTTCCCACCCCCCTGTCGGCTTTCCTGGGTGGGATGTTAATTTGTCTCTTCAACGTAGGGGTTTTCTCTTGACCACATGGCGAGGGATGGAATGCATGGCAAATACCTCCGATTGCAGAGGCCCAGACAAAACACATATTGTTGCAGGAGGTCACGGATGGTGTGAGTCGCCACTACTCTCCCCCCCTCCTACACACACACACATACACACGCACGCATACACACACTCACACACACACACACACGCACACACACACACACGATCACACCAACACCGACACCGACACCGACACACACACACGGCCACACGGCCACACACACACACACACACACACACACACACACACACACACACACACACACACACACACACACACACACACACTCCCAAACTGAATGAAAAGAGATGTCCTCAGTGGAATGCAATGCGGCGGAGATTAGCCAGCATGATGGCTGATGATGCCACTGACCCGAAGAGAGAACACTGACCAGAACAAGACACCACAGCCATGATGATGATGATGATGATGATGATGATGATGATGATCTCAATGGTCGATCGCCAGGATAAGAAGAACACAGAGTCTCATCTTTCCTCCCTCTCTCTCTCTCTCTCTCTCTCTCTCTCTCTCTCTCTCTCTCTCTCTCTCTCTCTCTCTCTCTCTCTCTCTCTCTCTCTCCTCTCTCTCTCTTGCTCCCCCCACCCTCTCTCTCTCTCTCTTGCTCCCCCTCTCTCTTTCCATCTGTCCTCTCCTCTCCTGTCCTCTTCCCTCATCTGCCTTGTCCTCTCTCTCCTTCCCCCTCTCTCTCTCTCTTTCTCTCCCTGTTCACCGTGGCTCCTCAGCAGGGACGCCGACAGCTTTGGCAGGGCCCAGGACAAAGTCATCTGAAAAGGCCCCCCCATTCGCCATTACATTCAATGTAATGAGGGCCCAAGTATGCCCCCATCTGCCTGGGCCTGGGACAGCTGGCCCCTTTGTACCACCTTGTCAGCTTGCCTGCTCCTCAGAGCCCCAGCTTCCCTCTCCCTCTCCCTCTCCCTCTCTCTCCCTGTTCCTCTCCCTCTCCCTCTCTCTCTCTCTCTCTCTCTCTCTCTCTCCCTCTCTCTCTCCTTCTCCCTCTCTCTCTCTCTCTCTCTCTCTCTCTCTCTCTCCTTCTCCCTCTCCCTCTCTCTCTCTCTCTCTCTCTCCCTCTCTCTCTCTCTCCTTCTCCCTCTCTCTCTCCCTCTCTCTCCCTCTCCCTCTCCCTCTCTCTCTCTCTCTCTCTCTCTCTCTCTCTCTCTCTCTCTCTCTCTCTCAGCGCCCCAGCTGGAAGCGTTCACATGGGCTGGTGAAGAAGTGAAGGGCCTCACCCATCTCTGGATGGAAGTTTTTCACCATGATTAGCAGCCACTCCTCGACTCCCTCATATCCACCCACATCATGCGCTTCTTCCCACTTGCAGGCCTTAACCCATTTAAGCCTGATGCTGCGTACAGTACACGCTGCATTGACCTACGTGACATAGACACACACATTGGGATGAAAGGAGGGTTCTAGCTTTAACATGCAACTTATTTCATGTTTTTATGCGCTTCAGAGGATGTGATATTTAAGTTTTTATAGGCTGAGGGCACTTTTTTCCCAAAATGGGCTTAGGAATTCAGCAGGCATTTTTAGCAGGTGCCTTAAGCTAAAATGGGCTGGATCAACTCTTGCAAGTCCTAGTATGAAAGTCCTAGTCTGAAGCATTCTACAGACCATCGCCGTGTGGTGTAAATATAATTGCCTTTTATCACATCTACTTATAAGTGAAAAAACTCTACATTATAATAGCATTGCAGATCTGGGTCACCTCAACAGTCCTAGAGTGAGTTCAAAGTTTTTTTTAGGGCTTTCTTATTGATAGGCCGTCATTCTGCAACCACGTCGATGCAGTATATTTCATGCTTCTCGAACTCGCCCCTTGTCTGAAAATTGAGCACTCACAGAAAGCAGACCTCCACCAAGCCAGCTTAAATCATTGCCAAAATGTAATCATGTTGACCTATGGTGTGCTATGGTGTGTCGAGCAATTTACTGTATCCATGCGTTGGCGAGTTATTTTGAAAACCAGCAAATACGCCCTTTGGCGGAGGTAACAGAGAGGAGCTAGAGTAACCGCTGGTGTGCCTTACATCTTCCTGTGCTGTTGTAAGTAGAGATGCACAGGATCCAAGATCCGGTTCCGGATCCGGCAGGATAATAGGGTTTTTCACAGGATCCGGATCCGGTTCCAGGATCCAGGATCCGGTAGCCGAGGCTTTTCAGTCAAAATAGTTTGAGACAACGTGATAAAAAGGGCCCACGTGCGTGAGTAGGCTATGTGTTTCAACTCTTTCGTAGGATCCGGTATCCGGTTCCGGATCCGGCAGGATCTTAAGCATTGGATCCGGTATCCGGCAGGATCCTAAAAATCAGGATCCGGTGCATCTCTAAGTGTCCTGGTGCAGGGGTTCACCAACTGTTTTTATTTTGTTTTGTGTTTCCAACAAAACAAACAGATGACATCAGTGACGGACACTGAGAAAGAGACACTGAGAGCCCATACTGTAGCGTGGTGGTGGTGGTGGTGTGAGAATAGCTGTAATGAATGCTGTTTGATGTTGCGGCTGCTGCTGTTTCGTTTCCCTACGACTGGCTTTTCTCACCCCTGTAAAACTATCAGGGTTAGTGCCTCTGGCCAGTTTCGCTCTTTTGCCCAGCTGAGCTGATCTAAACAAGACGTGTTTGTTGGAACGAGGAGGAGCCCTCACCAGACCCCCTGATCCTGTCCAGAGTCAAAACAGAGAGAGATGCCGCTTGCTCGCCCAACAACATTTACGCCATACACGACGTCCATTACCCAAGGGCACAGAGACGCCATGTGGCTGAAAGCCCATTTGGGAAACTGCAACTCCCATTGTCATTGTGACACAGCACACAAGTGAGCACTGCACATTGCACACAACGAAATTGCATTTATGCCTCACCCGTGCAAGGGGGCAGCCCCCTCAGCTCAGTGGCTGCTGTGTGTATTTAATGCTTCAGAGAAGACGTCACACAGGGACGGACAGACGTACAGACGAGACCATCTCCTCTGTCTTGAAATGTGAGAGAGAATGAAAAGGTGAAGAAAAGCATGTCTCACCCCTCCAGACCCCTACACCCCCCACCCCTCTCTCTCTCTCCCTGGAATGGACCCAGTTCCATTCAGTGGCATCCCAGGCAGTGTTGCCAGATTGGGTGGGTGCCCGCCCAATTGGGCTACTTGGGATGAGCGTCTGCGGGTAAAAACGGGGAAAATTGGCCATTTGGCGTTTTTTTTTCAGCCGTTTTGGGCCCATAGAAGTCAATGTAATTTGTTGAATTTGGGCGGAATTTAGCGCATTTTGGCATTTTTTGAGAACCTTTTGGGCAGCATTTGTTCAGACACATCTGGCAACACTGATCCCAGGCAGTAGAGTATAGGCAGCAGTAATAGGAGCAGAGCCTGGGGCTATAATCTAATGACATGCTTTATTTGCGTCAATTTGTTTCTCAATCAGTGTCGTCGTGGGAGGAGGAGAAATCTGCCCCCCTACTGGCCCCCCACCCCACCCTAACTGCCCTGCGCTGTTCTTTCACACTTTCACAGTGTGGCAGGTTCCCAGCAGTGTCTCGGTCGTTCACTAACTTGTTTGCCTAAACACAGAAAAGAAAGAGAAAAGATGCCCCACTGCTCCACTGACCTCGTCCGGCCTGGCTGCCTGCTTCACTCTGCCACACTCTGCTTGCTTGCTACCCTGCAAGGTCCCCCCTTTCGCTGGGCACAGTGCTCTCAAGTCCAGTGTTGCCAGATTGGGTGGGTTCCCGCCCAATTGGGCTGCTTATGATAGTCGTCTGCGGGTAAAAATGACACTTGGGTGGGTTTTTCTGCTAATTTTTGGCCTTAGAAATCAATAGAATTGGGTGGGATTTAGTGCTTCCCGGTGGGTTTTGAGCATTTTTTAAGCTGGAAATCATCAGTCTCATCTGGCAACCCTGCTCAAGTCCCCCCCGCTTCATGTTCCACCTCCACCCATCCTCCATTATTCCTACAATTGGGAGGGAAAGTGGAAAACAGCGATCCTAGCGGTTACGTTCCAAACACCAGGGTGATCCTATTGAAACTCCCATAGACAAGTTTTTTAAAAAATCCCACAAAGATATGACTTGGAACTATAACACTAGACACATTTTTCAGCGTACACAATAGCATGAACTACTACCTGTAAAAATCTTAAGTCATTTTTTGCCCTTTTAAGAAAAATAGAAATTGTGCCAATCTGGTCGGAAACGGACTACAGCTCCCAGCATGCTGTGCTTCGCGCCTCGTTGACAACACAGAGAAACAAATGAACGCGAACGAACGCAAGTTCTTCGCATATCTTCACATTCTTGTAATCCTATGAGTTCCACATTGTCTTCTTATTACACACATATACACGCGATCATTTTGGTATGGTTTTAAATTCTCTAGTAGATATGATGGCTTCTGTGGTGACGAGTAACCACCTCTCTGGCTCATGTTTGGCTATGCTAATTTGGCTATGCTAATTACATGGAGTAAACAAGCCACACATGCCAGTCAGTGTAGTTCTGTATTAGCTTTTTAAAGAATATTAAAATCAGCTCAGATCAGTGAAAAACCGAACATTTTACCCCCTGATTCGATAAAACGGGCCAACATGCCCATGATATGACTGCCACTACTTCTACTTCGTCGTCAGGGCCGAGATGTAATTTTTCAAAGAAAAAAAACATTCATTTGTTGCAGGGGGTTGGAACGTTGCCAGCAGGGGGCGATGAGATTACTTTCCCTCCCTATAGCACTGCCACACTCGCTCCTCTGCGGGATCCTTTTTTTTTGCGGGCTCGGTACAGTGTTCACAAACCAAACCGCCCCTTCTCCTCCTCCTCCTCTCCTCCATGATCCCCCCAATTGCTCTTCCACACTTGCTGCCCTGCAGGGTCCCCCTTGGCTGACTGGGTAATAGGTGCCCCCAGGCCCTCCTTCCTCTCATCCTCATCCGCCTCGCCATCCTTCATTATCCTTAGCACTGCCACACTCGCTACCCTGCGGGATCCTTCTTTTTCCGGAGGTGGGTACAGTGCTCCCCAAAACCTCCCCTCCACCTCCGCCTCCCCTCTTCTCCTCCTCCATTATCCCTCCAATTGCTCTTCCACACTCCTGCTGCGGGGGTCCCTCCTGACTGGCTAGACTCAGTTCTGCCAAGCAAGCAAGCATCCCTCCCCAACCCTCCACCAATAGCTTCAGCCAGTGGCGGAACAATTGCACACAGGGCCCAAGGGCAAAACACTGATAGGGCCCCGCATTCGGCCTGCCATGGTCACAATAGGGCCCAAACACCCATACAGGAGGAGGGCCCTGGGCCCAGGGGCAAACGCCCCGCTTGTTCCCTCTACAGCTCCACCAATAGCTCCAGCGACTCTGCCTTGGCTGGGCCCGTGAAAAGCACAGCATGGTAGGTTGTCACTGCCTGAGGAGTCGGGGTGTTAGCACAATGGAGCCTGGAAACAGAGCTTACAGTAAGAGCCCGTTGTAGTGGAGCCAGAGTTTGTACAGTACAAGTCGGAGCACAGCGGTGGTCTGTTTAGTATTGCTGTCACCCGCAGAGAAAGCCAGCAGGAAGAAGCTTGGGCTTGGGCTTGGTGATGAACACGGGAGGGGTGCAGAGCCAATTTGCTATTCCCTCGAAGACTCGGGGGCCAAGGATGAAGTGCTTTTAAATGAGAAACCGAGGCATCGATTAAATGTTTCCACATACAGTACACTACACACGCTGTGTGTTTCTGTCCTTAGCGAGTTTGGGAGGCAGGCAGCCAGGGATGTAAAGTAAGGAACACAAAGGAGGGAGCGGCGGTGCGATGGTGAGCGATTCGTAATTGCTTTTCAATTCGTTTCCCCGTTCGGCAACACCTCTCTTTTCCCTGGTTAAGGCCAGGGTGAATCCGCCCCAAGTGCTCCAACTGAACAGAACAGGCCTGCTGGCACAGAATAACACTTGTTCTCACTGCAGGGAACTGCAACCTTTTAAATGGGGATCTCGGGGTGCTCTGCTCTTCTTAGAAAACAGGCTAATGGGAAATGAGAGCTATCAAAGGGATGTATCATGACAGCATCAAGGAGGGTGAGGGGGGGGAAAACAAAAGCGCCCTTCTCCACGCTCCTGCTCCTCATTTGCATGGAAATCAGGCCTCTCGATTATGGACTCTAAAAGTTTCCCTCATGTCGCCGTTTCTCTCTCTCTCTCTTTCTTTTTGTTTCTCTCTGTCATCCTCTCTCTTTACTGTCTTTTTTGCACCTTCTCTTCGTCCCTTTCTGTCTTCTTCTATTGGACGCGCTATCCCAACTTTTCGAGAGTTTGCGGTTTTCTAGAAAAGCAAGCCTCTTCATCCTTCTTCCTTGGTCACAACAGCCCCAGCCACCCCCACTCCACTCAACTCCACTCCACCCCCGCCCCCCCACTCCTGTGCTCTTTTTGGGATGGGAGGATGGGATGGTGGTGGAGTGGATGGATTTTTTTGTCAAGCCACAGTTGCCCGGGCAACCTCATTCACACAGAATATAAAAGAAGAGGAGTAAAAGGCAGGCGCGGGGCTGAAGCAGCGCGGGTCTGTCGCCCCCCCCAAAAAAAACAAAAAAAACAATGAAGTTTGTTCATATTCAGGCAAGCTGAAAGCTCCTCATCCACCCTCCACGCCGCCTTCTCCATTCTCTGCCTTTCTGCGCCGCCGCTTGTTTCAGCATTTACTCCTTAAAAGAAAGGCCACCAATACAATTGTGCATGAGGTGGGGAGGAGGAGGATGAGGGCACAAAGAAACAAAATAAGAAAAAAAACCCCGAAAGGGCGCCTCTGGTTCTAATTTGTACCCCCTGGAAGAAGGGAGAAAAAGAGAATCGGTTGGGCACGAGCTATTTTTGTCATTATTTTTTTATTCCACCCTTTCCTCGTTCATATTGCTTTGTATCATTCACCTCAAAGCGTTCCAAAAAAGCAAAGGACCTGGCTCTGTGACAATACCATTACAGTCAATCAGCAGAAAAATACAACAAAAAACCCCCGACCCTGGCGCCTATGCGCTAAGGTTAGTGTATAGGAGCAGGGCCACTGACAGCTTTGTCTGGGCCTGGGCCTTAGTCACCTTAAGGGCACCCTGACCATATGCATGCATGCAATGTGATGAGAATCCAAGTCTGGGCCACCCCTCTGCCTGGGCCTGGGACAACTGACGCCTTTGTCCCCCCGACCCCCAATTAGCTTCCCTTTATAGGAGCGTAAGGGAGCGCCCTGTGGCGCGCTCAGCCATTTATCATCCATCTATGGCCCTCGGACGCTGGAGCAGTGAGCTGGAACAGGCGCTTTGGCGCTCTTTCCTTCCACCCGTAGGAGGAGAAGAAGAGGAAGGAGGAGGAGGAGGTGGTGGAGGAGGAGGAGGTGGTGGAGGAGGAAAGGGGTCACTGATCGCTGTGGTTTTTTTGGCGCGGACGGTAGAGGTCCCTCAGGCCTGATGTGTTGGGTATTTATTTGTTCTGCTGCCCATGGCAGACTTGACACCGACGACAAAAAAAGGGGACTTTGTGGTAATGCTTCATGGGCTGCTAATTTCCCCGCTGACTTTTTCCTTTTGTCTGTAGACAACCCTGACTTACCCCACCCCAAATCACCACAAGCCCAACCTCACCCCGCCTCGCACTACTGTGTCTGCAGCAGGCAACCCACGACTCACCCCACCCCACCCCAATTCACCACAACCCCAACCCTAGCCCCACCCTCTGTGGCTTGCGGCCTCACTACCCTACCCTACCCTACCCTGCCCTGCCAGCCCCCGCGCCGCCCTCCGCTCCCTGGGTAATAAATGCCAAAGGCCTGACAAGGATGGCAATGGATGGTGGCTTGTGGGACGGTGGTTGGTTGTCACTGATAATGATGGAGAAGTCTTCTTCTTCTTTTTTCATTTTAAATGTTTTATTGTCGGTTGGTGGGAGGTTCAGCCTGTCGACAGCAGAAACCGTGGAGCTGCCAAAGAGGGGAGGGAGGGAGAGGGGTGTGAGATTGGGGGGGGGGACTTGTGGTATAATAATAAGCCTTAAACAGACTCATCGAGCCCTACAACAGTGTGTGTGTGTGTGTGTTGGGGGGGGGGGGGTTATTGTGTTGCTGCTCAAAAGAGTGTTGGTCGGGCACAATGAGGGCAACAGGGGCCACAAAAGGTTTCCCCCACCAGGACCACAGACGGACACAGGCTGCAACATGCAGGGCTCCTTTTGTCTGTCTGGCGCGATCGGACCCCTTTTCTATGTATGAGGGGGGGCCACTACTATAACGCTGAATTGTCCCATAATGCCTATTAGAACAATACAATTGAAGTGGTGGGCAGATGGGCATTGCACTGTAGCAGGAAAGAGATATTCAAGAGGAAAGCATTTGTCTATCCAGGCATTTATATATGTAGTATATCTGTCTGTGCCTGCCTGTCTTCCCTGTATGCTATTGCCCTGATTTCCACTGCTGGTTTTCTGGTAGGCCTAAAGCTCGACACAGCGTGACTTGGCCGCCACTTTTTGCTTTATAACTGAGCGGTGTTGTGCCTATTCGAAAAGCAAAAAGTGGCGGTAGAGTGGCGCTGTGTCGAGCTGTAGGCCTACCAGAAAAACAGCTGTGGAAAAGAGGCATAAGTATGTATCTACGGTATCTGTGTCTACGTACGTGTATATATAGTGTTTCATGTTTGGCGTGCATGCAATTGTGCTGCAAACCCAATTTCCGCACTTGGACAATCAAGTCTGTCTGTCTGTCTGTCTATCTGCCTGTCTGTCTGTTTGTGATAAATAAATAAAAAAATGAAATGCCATGAATTTGTATATGAGACTGTAGCTTGCTTTTGCTTTCCTTTCATCAAGAAACAAAGAACTAACATCCATTTCACAACTTTTCTTTCTTCCCCTTGTCTTCCCCATCCCGCCACCCTCTCTCTCTCTCTCCGTGTCCCCTTCTGTTCCCTCTATCTAGAAGACTGTGACTCCTACTGCAAGGCATCCAAAGGCAAGCTGAAGATAAACATGAAGAAGTACTGCAAGAAAGATTACGGTGAGTTGTTGAAACCATTAGACCATCTGTACTGTACATCTGTCTGTGCATGTTCACTGGCACGAACACACACACACACACACGCACACACACACACACACACACACACACACACACACACACACACACACACACACACACACACACACACACATGCACACGCGCATGTGCATGGACAAAAAACACACACATGTACACACACACACACACACACACACACACACACACACACACTCACACCCTGAGACACACAATGTCACATCAGCACATGCACCCATATGCACCTACAAAAAAAAAAAACACATACAGTATAAGCCACACGTACTGTCTAACAAACACACTTGTATATACGGTGTACACACACACACACACACACACACACACACACACACACACACACACACACACACACACACACACACACACACACACACACACACACACACACACACACACACACACACAGCGGGCAGTTCAGTATGTGTGTGTGTGTGTGTGTGTGTGTGTGTGTGTGTGTGTGTGTGTGTGTGTGTGTGTGTGTGTGTGTGTGTGTGTGTGTGTTCTCCCGTGCTACATCTTTATTCTTCCTCCTCCTCCTCCACTACACCCCCTAAGCAAAGCCGAGCCAGGCCAAGCCAAGCACTCCCCAGGGCACTCTCAGCCTCTCCTCAGCACTCATTGTAGTGACGGCTTACTCCGGCCTTTCAAGAAGAAAGTCAAAGGATCAAACAGGAGGAAAGGCCATCAGAGAGATGGAGATGGAGGGGGAGAGAGAGAGAGAGAGAGAGGCAGAGACAGAAAGAGAGAGAGAGAGAGAGAGACTTATTTGAGGTTCAGAGGGATGGCAAAGGAGAGGGAGTGAGAGAAGACAAAAAGGGAGAGAGAGATGCTTGTTTTGCTGTTCAGGAGTTGGTGGCAAAGAGGAAGTGAAAGAGAAAGAGAGAGAGAAGGAGAGGTGGAAAAAGGTGAGAGGAGAAAGAAACAAAGTCAAAAAGAAAGAAGAAGGGCGAGAGAAAAAAGTGAGAAAGGGGAATAGAGGCAAGAGAGAGAGAGAGAGAGAGAGAGAGGGAGAGGGAGAGGGAGAGGGAGAGAGGCTTATTGGGGGTCCTGAGGGGGGTTAAGGAGGTAAAGAAGAGAAGGAGGTAGAGAAGGCCACATTGACGGACAGCCCAGCAGGTAGTTAAGCACAAAGCGGATCAGGGGCATGGCACTGTGACGGATGGCGGATGGTGGTGTGGAGGGACCTGGGCCGCTCTCCCAGTGCCTCATTAAGGGAAGACCCAGACCCCAGTAGTAACCCCCCAGTTACACCCCCCCGTCCACCCCCACCCCCACCTCAGACCCAGACCCCTGTACCCCCCCAGTTCCCCCCCGGCCACCCCCACTTACCCCCATCCCTGCCGGGGGCTCTGACAAGACATTCCTGTGGCCACCAGGCCGTTCTCTCATGTCACTGAAGAGCAGAGCAGCAGAAGCATCAGATGAGCTCTCCTGACCTCTGCTGCTTTTTTCACCCCCTTGGTGGAGGGAGCGGGGATGGTTGGAAGGAAGGATTGGGGGCGGGGGGAAGGTTGAGGGAGAGAGTACGAGAGAGAGAGAGAGAGAGAGAGAGAGAGAGAGAGAGAGAGAGAGAGAGAGAGAGAGAGAGAGAGGAGGAGGAGGAGGGATGGATAGTTGGGAAGGGAAGGGGTGGAGGGGTTGAGAGAGAGAGAGAGAGAGAGGAGGAGGAGGAGGAAGAGGGATGGATAGTTGGGAAGGGAAGGGGTGGAGGGGTTGGGGTTGTGGGGCCAGTCAGTCAACCGTGGCATGGGGTGGTTGCAAACGGTTCAGCAGACTTTATTACACAGGCAGTGGGTACATCTGGATTTGAGGTAACGCCAGCTACTTTCTTCTTCTTCTTCTTCTTCTTCTTCTTCTTCTTCTTCTTCTTCTTCTTCTTCTTCTTCTTCTTCTTCTTCTTCTTCTTCTTCTTCTTCTTCTTCTTCTTCTTCTTCTTCTTCTTCTTCCTCTTCTTCTTCTTCTTCTTCTTCTTCTTTAAAGATGTCCTCCGTTTGACAGATTCAAAATTTGCAGCTGTGCGTAGCCACCATTGTACTGGTACTGTCCACTGACTATCAGGGCTCTTGACAGGCCGTGTCGTCCTAAACCCAGAAACTCCTCTCTCTGACATTCTTAACTTGGAGAACAAGCAAGTGAGCGCATATAGGGGCCTAGTTCTTACCTCAATGCCACACAAACCTTAACTACTACAAGTGTTGTCTGCAGTAGAAAAGCATATCTGAGATATGAAGTCCCCCTTAGATTGTTGCAGGATGCCTTCACTCTAGTGATTTGGAAAATATCTTTTCCCATCACAATTTCCTAAATGGTTCGAGCAGATCTAACTGATACTGTACATGTAAGTGAAGTCAAGTCAAGTGTACTTTATTGTCAAAAATCTAATCATAAGATAAATAAAACATTGACAATAATCACACACGCACACGCGTGCACACACGCACGCACGCATGCACACACACACACCCACACACACACACACACACACACACACACACACACACACACACACACACACACACAAAGGTAAACACCTTTTGGTATGTGCATGTGCGCATTTGTTTGTATGTGTGTGTGTGTGCATGCGTGCGTACGTGTGTGTGTCTGCATGCGTGCGTGCGTACGTGTGTGTGCATGCATGCGTGCGTACGTGTGTGTGTGTGTGTGTGTGTGTACATGTGTGTGTGTGTACATGTGTGTGTGTACATGTGTGTGTACATGTGTGTGTACATGTGTGTGTACCTGTGATTGAGCCCCATGCATGACTCATTGCCCCGCCACATATTTTCCCTCTCAGTGCAGCAGTGGAGTTCCACATGTGCAGCCCTGTGGCGTTCTGCTTTGCTAAGTCCTTCCATGAGCCTGACATGAGCGGTGCGGGCGGTGCGCTCGGCCACGCTTTGATATGGAACATGCATCTCCACTTGGGTGGAAAAGAAAGTCACTGACCTCCAGCTCTGCTGCTCCCCTCTGCCGACCTCCACAGAGGTGCAAGGGAGTGCCTACCTACTGCACTGTAAAGCACTGCACACCAGTCGTCCTCCAAGGACAGTTTACTATTAACACAAACCAGGATTTCCCCCTGCACTATAGGCCTATATTGAAGGTGGCCACATTGACAACAGACCCCATCCTCTTGCTGCAGGTCCCCTGAAAATATAACTTGCGATTGCAAATGTAATTTCTAACATTTCCTTACAAAACATGTCATATTTCATATGAAACATTAAAATTAAAATTATATCAGGGGCCAGATAAGACACTATTAAATACCATAGCCAATCATAAATATGTAGTTATACGAATATAGCCTACACCCTAGTTAAAGCCTGTTGTTTCCGGGTACCTTGGCCTGTTTTAAATATTTCCTTCCCATCCTCCTTTGTTTTCTTAACTATAGAAATAAATGGCAGTTAATCACATCACAAGATTTAAGTGTTTGTACGTACTACTGCCGAACTTGTATTCAAGGTGAATTGCACATGGTGGTAAATGCTAAACCATGCTGTTTTGCTTCAGGCTACTTTGTGGTCAGCCACACAGCAATCTTAATCGCATACAACACTAGAGCTCTTCAGTGCCCAGTTGCCATAAAACCCTTTAAGTAAAAAAAATCCCCTTAAAAATGTTCCTATAAATGTCCCTTTAACTTAAGGTGACTGCAATAACAACCTTTAACATTTTTCACTGAACCTTCTCCAAAAAGTTCAATTATTGAAAATTCTCAGGATTTCCTTAAAGCATTATTGCATTTCCTGCCTCAAGTGTTGCATAAAATTACGATCTTTTATGCCGTTTGGACACAGGCCCGTAGGAGATCGAGGTGTGATTGTCGTTGCGTGTAAGCGAGGTCTGTTCCCCCACCCATGCGTGGCGGGTGTAGCAGACGGGGGTAGCAGGAGGGAGGGAGGGAGGGAGGGAAGGAGAGCGAGAGGGAATGTCTTGAGGTGAACCTGGCATGCTCTTCACCCCTCAGCCTGGAACGGGGCCCCACTGATGCTGCTCACTAATCTCTCTCTCTCTCTCTCTCTCTCTCTCTCTCTCTCTCTCTCTCTCTCTCTCTCTTTCTTTCTTTCTTTCTTTCTTTCTTTCTTTCTTTCTTTCTTTTCTTTCTTTCTTTCTTTCTTTCTTTCTTTCTTTCTTTCTTTTTTTCTTTCTTTCTTTCTGTCCTTCTTTCTTTCACTCTCTCTCTATCCCTCTGTCTCTGTTTCTCTCTCTTTCTCTCTTTCTTTCTTTCTTTCTTTCTTTCTCTCTCTCTCTCTCTCCAGCCCTTTACGCTCTCTGTCTGCCGATCTGTCTGTCAGCCCACCTGCAGACTTGCAGGGGGGCCCGCAGCAACCACACACATGCACATAAGACACACAGACACAGCACGCCACGCACACTAACTTACACTAATATGCACGCAAAACACATACACATTCTCATAAAATACAAACAAAACCACACACATGTGCGCACACACCCACACACACACACACACACACACACACACACACACACACACACACACACACACACACACACCCACACACACACTGCAAACACAAAAACAAATGTACACAGACACACACACACACACACACACACACACACACACACACACACACACACACACACACACACACACACACACACACACACACACACACACACACACACACACACACACACACACACACACACACACACACACACACACACACACACACACACACACACAAAACACATACACATTCTCATAAAATACAAACAAAACCACACACATGTGCGCACACACCCACACACACACACCCACACACACACACACATGCACGCACACACACACTATACACCCACACACACACTGCAAACACAAAAACAAATGTACACAGACACACACACACACACACACACAAATGTGTGCGCACATACACACACAAACACACACATTCTCACACACACACACACACACACACACACACACACACACACACACACACACACACACACACACACACACACACACACACACACACACACACACACACATACACACACACTTGCCCTCTGGTTGGCATCAGATGGCCTATACCATATGAGGGCCGGGGGGAAAGGAAAGCCCCCGTGTGCTCTGCTCTCCTCTGCTGTGCTCTGCTCTGCTGGGCCGTCTCACAGTCGCGCTTAATTACAAATTACCTCCAATTTCCCCCCGTGGCTCTCCCGCTGTGTTATAGTGGCCCACCACCACAGCACGGCACGGCACGGCACACTGCCTGGGGCTGCACTGTGCTGGGCAGGGCTTCCCTCTCTCCCTCCCTCCCTCCCTCCCTCTCTTACCTGCCTGCAGGGCCTTTGACAGCTTTGCCCGGGTCCAGGACAAAGTCATTTGAAAGGGCCCCTGATCCAATACATACAATGTAACGAGGAGCCAATTTTGGGCCCCCTCTCTCCCTGGGCCCGGGACAACATGCCCCTTTGTCTCTC
>NC_085857.1:39036891-39061891 GCF_034702125.1 Engraulis encrasicolus | reverse complement strand
CTCTTTTAATGCTCTTGACGCCCCCGGCGCTACAAATGTTTTTGCAGCTTTTGTCGCTTCTGTCGCATTCTGTTTCTTACAAAGTCAATTACTTCGGCCGCTTTCCACGCCTTCAACGCCTTCAACGCCTTCAACGCCTGCTATCTCTCCCTACAGTTAGTGTTGAATTTGCACTGCGCAATTGGCTACGTTAACATGAGACATTCAATTCAGAATTACCTCACTTAAATTCCGAATAAAGCTTAATTCCGCTTTGAAAACGTCATGTAAACACTTCAAAATTCGGAATTAAATGAAGGATAAACGTAAACTCGACGGAACTACTTAATTATTAATTTGTAATTAAAAATGTCATGTTAAAGGGGTTAAAGCCGTTGTCTTGCTTTAAGACAAGTTAAAAGAGGGAGCATGTCGCTAAGCTAGTGAAAGTCAATGGATCCGTGTAGCACGGATACATTGACTTTCACTAGCTTAGCGACATATTCCCTCTTTTAACTTGTCTTAAAGCAAGACATAGCTTAACATGAAAAATAAGACACATTACCACCTTAATAAACCCCAGCCAACAATTTGAACTGTATTAAGCCCCAAAATAGTGGCATACCCCTTTAAACATATTCTGTTGTTGTGTCTCTCTGTCTCTATGGCATACCCCTTTAACGTAGCAATTGACTGTGTAGTCTGGGCCGTGCTGACAGCTTTGGCTGGGCCCGGGACAAAGACATCTGAAAGGGCCCCAAACCCAATCATTACAATGTAATGAGGATCCATTTCTGGGCCCCCTCTTTCCCCAGGTCCGGGACAAGTGACCCTTTTGTCCAACCCCTGTCGGCTTCCCTGTGTGTAGTAGTAGAGTATCTACAGTTACTGCCTGAGGAGAGGGGAGCTGGTGAACGGCCAGAGAACAAACTGGAGGGAAGGCAGAGGGCATGAGTCAACACTATCAGTATCCGCGCCTAGAAAATTCTCCCACCATAAGTTCTCAGAGAAGAGAGAGAGAGAGAGAGAGAGAGAGAGAGAGAGAGAGAGAGACAGAGAGAGAGAGAGAGAGAGAGAGAGAGAGAGAGAGAGAGAGAGAGAGAGAGAGAGAGAGAGAGAGAGAGAGACAGAGAGAGAGAAAGCCTCTAACGCCGGCGGATGTTATTTTCTCATGAGGGGGATCGAGTGTGGGGTGGGGAGGTGGGGGTAGTGGGGGTGGTGGTTGGTAGGGGTTTCTTAATGAGGTCTGGGCCAGATTCATAATCATCCACTCATCGTTTAATTAAAGAAATGTGTTGGAGGGGCAGCAGTACGCAGCTTGCACTCCGACCAACCGTCGTCATACCACGACCGCGCCAAAATCAGAGAGTTGGATGCTCCTCTTGGTGTGTGTGTGTGTGTGTGTGTGTGTGTGTGTACACACGCATATGGTGTGTGTGTGTGTGTGTGTGTGTGTGTGTGTGTGTGTGTGTGTGTGTGTGTGTGTGTGTGTGTGTGTGTGTGTGTGTGTGTGTGTGTACACACAGTACACACGCGCGGGCATGTGTTGTGTGCATGCATGTGCAGCGAAATACCAGGAGTACCACTTCAGGCAGTAAATTCAAAGCAGGCCTTTTTAGAAAACAGCCGGCTTTCCATGTCTGTGGCCAGCGACTAAGTCAGCGGAGAGGGCTCAGTCAGTAGACGAGAACAAACATGGCTCAAATGTACATAAACGACACTCGGGAGGAAGGAAGACACATTTAGCCTGTCCTGTCCTCCGAAAGAGCCATCTATTTCACAGACAGAAGATAGAGAGAGGGAGACAAGAGAAAAGAGAACATCAGCTAGAATGCTTATACCACGGTCTCTCAGTTGAGATTCCTTAGAACAGGAAGAGAAGAGAAGAGAAGAGAAGAGAAGAGAAGAGAAGAGAAGAGAAGAGAAGAGAAGAGAAGAGAAGAGAAGAGAAGAGAAGAGAAGAGAAAAGAGGAGAGCACATCAGCTGGAATGCTTAAACTGTCCCTCAGTTGAGGTTCCTTAGAACCAGAAGAGAAGACAAGACAAGAGAGGACAAGACAAGAACCAGAAGAGAAGACAAGACAAGAGAACAGAACAGAACAGAACAGAACAGAACAGAACAGAACACATCAGCTTACACTGTTCCTCAGTTGGGCTTTCTTGGCCCAGTTACCTGGATGGCAGCGACCAAGTCATAATTTATTATTAAAGACTTCTGTAGAACTGTAATCTTGTAGTAGTGAAGTATTACAGTAGTAACTTCTTGAGAACAACTACAATGTTCCGCTGGCATATCCGTGTGCATCACGTGGCTACAAATACTGTAGATCATTAAGGTGAAGAGCTGACCGATGTGCTCCTGACTGTATTTGAACATTTAAAGTTTAAACGAAACTTTACATTTTAAACAAACTGCTGGTCACTGTTCCAAATCAGCCAGCCAAGATAGGGACCAGATGACATTTGGTGCTGGAAACCCTTCACAGTGTACGTAAGCAGTGCACACTGCACACACTTCCCGGCACACAGTAGAGAGCAAACTATGACGGGAAGATAAAGAACAGTTTCCAGTCCAGAGTAACCCTCTTCCTCTTTCCTCCCTTCACTTCACTTCAGATGGAAAAGAAGGGTGTGTAGAAGTGAAAGGCCAACTGGGAAACTCCAACTCCCATTGTCATTGTGACACAGCACTCCACAGCACACAAGTGTTCACTGCACACCGCACACAACACTCAAAATTGCATTTATGCCTCACACGTCCCCAGTCCCCAATGGCGCCCCAAGGGAGCAGTGTGGTGGGACGGTACCAAGCTCAGGGTACCTCAGTCATGGAGGAGGATGGGGTAGAGCACAATCTCTTAGCAGATGAGCAGCTTTCCCCTGGAGAAGCAGATAGATACAGATATTTGGTGATATTATGATAGCCTACGTATGTACAGTATTTGTAATATCAGCTTTTTTATATGCTTCATAGATAGCCTACATTCTGTTATATGAATGTAGTTTACAGCAGATGTGGAATGAAATTATGACAAAAAGATGAAGAGCACTTTTAAGAGTAACCCCCCTCTCCTCCCTCGCCCCACGTGCTCTGCTTCCTTGTCTCAGAGGATGAGCAGAAATATTTTTAGAAATATTAGCTGTTTATCCGCCTGTTTTATACATAGATGGTGCACTCCTTTCCAGGCTTATGGGATATACAGTACTGCGAAGGGTTTCCAGTACATTTCTCCTGGTGATGTTTGGGTACTCATTCTCAAGTGATGTACAGTACCTTGGCGGGCTGATTTGTAGCAATGACTAGCACTTTAGTTGTAGTAGTCATGAGCATATCAGGCAGTGCTGTTCTTCACTTTGATGATTTGCACCCTCATACTGCACACCGTTCCCTCAGTGGAATGTAGTCATTGAAAATATGTTATTACTCCACTACTATGAGGTTATAGGTGTACAGAGCCTTTAGTAATACTTTATGACTAGGTCATTGCCATTTTGGTAACCGTACATTTCTAACGTGGGCCATGGTCAGGGCAGTCATGGGTAAGCTGTAGAGACTGGTAGCTCAAAGGTTGTCGGTTCGACTCCCGTACCGGTGTTATTCCCCATCCTCCTCCATGACTGATGTACCCGTAGCATGGTACCGTCCTGCTACACTGCTCTCTTGGGGCGCCATTAGAGGCTGCCCCCCCTTGCACGTGTGAGGCGTAAATGCAATTTCGTTGTGTGCTGTGGAGTGCTGTTCCACAATGACAATGGGAGTTGGAGTTTCCCAGGTGGGCTTTCATGGTTTAACCAATTAATTTTTATAATGCAGTTCCACTTTCCCAGGTTTCCTGAGACTTACAATGTTATTTCAGTATGCTCCATAGCTATCTCTCCATAGTTTTTTTCTGTCACTGTTTTAGGAAACTTTTAGATTTTTTGGAAAGAGAGAAAAGAAGAAAAAAAAATGGGGAAAAGTTATTGCACGGACAAGAGACAGGGCGTTTGAGAGTTTCCACTGTTGATGGACAGACACATTCCCAGCTGAGATTCCATGATGAGGTGCCATGGCAACCGGATCTGAGAAGAAGAATGTGTTGGGCCACACAGACAGTGTTGCCAGATTGGGCGGTTACCTGCCTAACTGGGCTTCTTGGGATGTCCGTCTGCGGGTAAAAATGTGAAAAAATGGCCATTTGGCGTTTTTTTCTGCACTTTTGTGCCCATAGAAATCAATGAAATTTGTTGGAATTTGGTGGAATTTAGCGCATTTTGGCGGTTTTTGAGAACCTTTTGGGCGGGATTTGATCAGACACATCTGGCAACACTGCACACAGACAGGACAGAGGTCATCACGGAGGGGAAAAACAAACACACGCTCATTTTGTCTGTCCGGGAACCGTCTGGCAACTGATGTGTGCCCTTTTCATTTACATGATAAAGTCATAAAACACTACGCCTCTTTAGTTTTGGGCTCGTATGAAATAATTAAATGATGTGGAACTGATGTTTTTCTCTCTGTCTGTCTGCGGCGGCGTCTTTGATCTGTCATTCCTGGTTCACAAAAACACACAACGTAGGCTGATCGTTTAATTATACAAAACAGATATTCACACAGACGATGAATGATTAAATGTGTATTTTGGGAGAAGTAACCACTAGAATTACCTGTCTCTTATAATTACTGTTGCCTAACCAACTTGTCTGCTGTAAGTGGCATGCCGTTAAAAGGCTGTTTATTTGAAAAATAAACAGTTTAAATCTTCTCTCACAGTGTTACGTTTCCAGGTTTAACACGTCTCATCCATTTATCTCTCTCAGACGCTTTCACTTTTCTCTCTGGCATCTCTCGCTCTCTTCTCTCAGTTCAGGTTTGCTTTATTTGCATGCCTGTTCCTATCAGTATTGCCAAAGATTACAAAGAGCAATAACACAATAGAGGAAATGAAGAACATCATTAATGAGAATATTATGAACGCATACTCGTGTCATGCACGCACACATGCACCAAGTCATTTAACATTTTCACCGTCTCTTAGGTTGTGACGAGATGCAATATATTTTTCAACTGTCCCCTAATCAAGGCCGCTGACAGCTTTGGCTGGGCCCAGGGCAAAGTCATGTGAAAGGGCCCCCCACCCAATACATACAATGTAATGACAATCCATTTCTGGGCCCCATCTGGCCCTGGGACAAGTGTCCCCTTTGTCCCCGCCCTGTCGGCTTCCCTGCCCACAATGTTTGGGCCTTTGCCTAAAATGTCTCTCTCTCTCTCTCTTTCTGTCTGTCTCTCTGTCTCACCACCAACAGCTGTGCAGGTGCACCAAATTCTTTAACATTTTCACTGTCTCTTCGGTTGTGACGAGGTGCAATATATTTTTCAACTGTCCCACAATGTCTTTTGCCTAAAATGTCTCTCTCTCTGTCTCTTAATGTGCCTTAACATATTCTGTTGTTGTGTCTCTCTGTCTCTCTCTGTCTCTCTCTGTCTCTCTGTCTCACCACCAACAGCCGTGCAGGTCCACATCCTGAAGGCCGACAAGGCGGGCGAGTGGTGGAAGTTCACCGTCAACATCATCTCGGTCTACAAGCAAGGGGAGAGCCGCATCCGGCGTGGGGACCAGCTGCTGTGGGTGCGGGCCAAGGACGTGGCCTGCAAGTGCCCCAAGATCAAGCCCGGCAAGAAGTACCTGCTGCTGGGCAACGATGAGGACTCGCCGGGCCAGAGCGGTGTGGTGGCAGACAAGGGCAGCCTGGTCATCCAGTGGAGAGACATGTGGGCCCGCAGGCTGCGGAAGTTCCAGCAGAGGGAGAAGAAGGGCAAGTGCAAGAAGCCCTAAGAGGCGGAGCGGTGGAGGAGAGGAGAGGAGAGGAGGAGAGGAGTGGAGAGACGAGTCCTATAGGCGGTGGAGGAGTGGAGGAGGAGGAGGACAGAGGAATGGACTTGGAGAGGAGGAGATGAGAGGAGAAGGAACGATGAGAAAGACAAGATGTTGGTGGAGGGGTGGTGGAGAAGAGGGGGAGCATTAACAACGAGAGACAAGAAACCCTTGGCGGAGGAGTGGAGGAGAGAGGAGAGGTGAGGAAAGGGGGTGGAGGAGCAGAAACGACGAGGGAGGACTACTCATAGCCGGACAGATGGACTTAAAAATGAGGAGGAGGAGGAGAAGATGGGAGAGATAAAAGGACAGAGGTGGGAGAAAGATAGAGTGAATGATTGAGGGACTGACTGACTGACTTGCTGCTTTGAGTGGAGGCATGAAGAGATTATTAGGAATGATGATATGTGAAATAGGAACTTTTATTGTGAAGGAGCTCACCTTGCATTTTTTTCTTTCTTTGTCATTTTTTTTGTTTTATCATTTTTTTCTTCAAGGTTGCTTTCTTTCATGTAGATGTTTTTTTTTGCTGAGTTTGCACCAGTACACCCATTTCAGACAGTGGTTCTTCTTAGCTTCGTCGTATCTTGAATCCATGGTCATAAGCCACTCTATCGAACTGCAAATAAGAAAAGCCTGTAGATACATAGGTAAAGGAGCGGGTTGTGTAATACAACCTGTCTAGAGAGAATTTATTTTTGTTCTAAGCAAGTAATTATCACTCAAAATGTTCCTTCAGACTCAATATTCATCTAGCCTGGTTCTCACTCAGACCCTTTTGCATTTTCGTTCAACTGCGTCAGCATCTGCGTGAGGACCAGGTTAATATTCATCGTGATTATGAAGCAATATACATACTATAATATTTATTCATAGCAAATCGGTCTCACCGACACCAAGACTACATTATGTTATGTGAGAAAATACTATGTGTAACTATTAATCCAATGAAACACACTTCAATGCCAGCACAAAGGTGTGCTTAAAATAAATAACTTCAAATACTTTGTGCTTTAAAGCCTTCTATCAAAAGACAATTTTCTAATATGGCAACATATTGGACAATACATTTTTTTAAAAATATCTTGAATCTTGAAATAATACAATTTTGTTCCCTCGATTATGCTAAGCTGCAGCTTCCACCTCCACAGGGTCTCTTATGACAAAGGCCATAGAGAGTTGAGAAGTTCACGGCCATTTAGAAGAATAACATTAGCCTTTATTAGACATAAACATAGGACGGTCATATATACGTATATAGTATACACAGTTTTGTTTGTTTTGTCTGGTGAGACAGCCAGTGCGGTTGTTTAGGTAAGATGAGGGCAAGAAGGTTCATCTGAAACATGTAGCTCAATCCTCATTGTTCAATTCCTTATATTATATAGAGTATAGCTGCATGTACATTGTTGTCCAATTCTAGAGATGTTCATCATTCTTTTTGATTTTATTCTGGTGCTGCTCTTTTTGATCACTAATTTCGACAGTGTTCTGGATTATTATAATTTTCATCGATACAGAAAAAAACAAGGACTGACAAGGAAACTTTTTCACTGCTTTGGACACTTGCGATGACTCTTGGAGAACACCCAAGATAAAAGACCATTGTTTCATTTTGTTTTTTCTTTCCTTTTCATGATGAGATATTTATATTGCTGTGCATTTGTTTCTGATGGTTGCAACCATTTTAAGGTTGAATGAAAAAAAAAACAATGAAATGAAAAAAAGACAACCTGTGGACAGTGTCCGAGAATTATCAACCCACTTTATTGTTTAACATATTTTTTCTATCTCTCTTATGTCCCTCCTGGAGATGGAGTTGTGTTGTTCATACAGTAGCTCAAAAAACTCATCGGTGCATCAACAGTGATTCACTGCTGAGTCCAAGCAGCCCAATCCCTTACAGAACTGAAGTCAGTTCTTATCCCATTTCATGGAGTTGGCTTTGTGATATACTGTATTCAAGGTGTGTATATTGTGTAACCACACAGAGTATTTTTTCTGTAGCATGGAGGGCCCTAAATTAACTCTTTTCATCACCAGCCAAAATGGCTAGAAGCTGTCCATCTTACAAGCCAAACACACACTCACTAATGGGTCAAAGTGGCTAGTAAGCCTTCTCTTCTACCAGCTAAACTGAAATTTCACCAGCATTTGGCCGGTTAGCGGGTGTTAATTCAGAGGCCTGGGTGACCTATGCTGTAAAGATCCCATAGACAAGAGGTTTTCAAAGACAGATTCAGCGGGCATCAAATGTACAGGATACATCAAAGATACAACTAATTCTGATGACATACATGTACCATTTGTTTTTTTTATTGGTGGTGCCCGAATTCTTGGGTGGCGGAATAGACTAGGAAAAAGTTTGGCCAGACTGACTTGATGGTGGGAGGGAGGAGGGAAACGAAACAAGCAGATTTTATGTAGTGATTTGGCGGTTTTCTGCTCTTTCTACCATGGCATAAACATTTGAAACAAATTAGAATTATTTCAGACTGTAAATCGAGAGAAAAAAACCACAGTGCACATATTTATTTGAGCTGCCACTGTGAAGAACGTTTTTAAAAGCTGTTTGAGTTCTACTAAGCTTGCTTGATCCATTTATATATATTTATATATTTTTTGTCTGTTTTGCCAATAAAATACAAGACAATTTGTTCAATATAAAAGACAGTATAAGCTTTTCTGAGAGCGTACAAACTTTTTGCCTTTTTTTTGCCTTTTTTTAAGTCCATACGTAAATTGTATAGATAGTTTTTTTGCAATGTGGTCTCTGGCACAAGAAAAGCAATAATTGATTAACAACCGACTGCTCCTGGGCATTATTTTGCTACCATGATTTTCCTAATGTACACATTTTTTACCTCTAGATTGGGAAGACTAATCTTACATGCTTTTGTCTTGATATGAAACCTTAATATAGAGATCATACACCAAGCCACTCATTTCACCATACTGCGTGGGGAGAAGTATGGGGGAGAATTCATAACGCCCTTACGTATCCATTTCAAATTCTACAATATCCCCTATTTGAAAAAACAGAATACAGCATGAGAGATGCCAAGGTCAAGCTTGGTTGTATTAAAAGACGAAACTTATTTGGCTGAAGATACATCAAGATGTTGTATGGTGGTGGGCAGGCGTGGTCAAAAGGAATTTGAATAGGAAGTTTTCACTTGTACAGATCCTTCATATTATATATTATCTACAGACACACACACACACACATTCACATATACTATGTGCTGATTGACAAAAATGAAACACAGAGCGTTATACAATGTATTATTTACACATACACTGACAATGTTACTGTCCTACACTTTATATTCATCCACTACACTACAATATCATATCACCTGTAAATGTACTCATATTTGCCACTAGATATGTAATCAAGTCACAAACTCATTTTTTTGTACCAGTAATACCACGATGTAAATTTTTAGATCAGTCTTTCTTTCGAGGAATGAGAAATATTGAGACAATATTATTTCCTGGTTCTCCGTGTGACCAGCCGTTTGCTTTTGTGTTTCAAACTGACATGTACATTTTTTAGCTGTGGCCAATGCAAGAAAAAGAAAAAAAAATTGCAATGTTGTTTGATGTGTACTAATAATATATTTACGGTTCTTCTTATGTATGGAAATATTTAATGACACGAGACAGTGTGGATTTTTTTTTTGTTATTTGCTGCCTTTTTTATTACCTTTTATGGTTTGTTTAGACGGTTGTAATTCAAAACCAGATTTGGGTGAGGGGGGTGGGAAGGGTGCGGGGGGGGGGGGTGGGGGGGGGGTATAGGGTAAAGGGGGCTGGTTGCTGGGGGAGTTTGTTGGGAATGATATAACTACTGAGCATCGAACCTGGTAGAACTAAAATTCAGCAAAAAAATTCGGATGAAAATAAACCCTTTTATGTCACTAGGGTCCTTGACCTTCTCTGTCATCATTGCATCCTTAAGACAACAGAGTGTCGATTGTCCCCCGGTCTGGGTCCTTGAGGGCACAGACGGGGGCCAGGGGCGCGCACATATCCATCCACAACACACATATGGGAAACCCCTGACCTCAGTCACGCAGGTGAAGGAGGATTTTTAGAGTTCCTCTTGTATTCATTATACTATGTCGAGTTCTTTCGTGACATATTGTGGAAACCAATTTCCGTTATGGGACAATGAAGGCCCGTCTAAACGTCGCTCACGGGTCAATAAATATATGGTTTAAAAAAAAAAAACACACAATCAAGGAAAATAGTTGGATTACAGGTATAATATGTTATTAGTTTATAGGCCACTTATAGGCCTCATTTACATAAGATATTTAATTCCGAATGAACTCAATTCAATTCTGAATGAAGCTTAATTCTGCTTTGAAAACATCATGCAACACAATTCACAATTTGGAATTAAATGAAAGTGAAATGTAAACTCGACAGAACTATTTGATTCTGAATTATCAATTCAGAATAAAAACCGTCAAGTAAACGTGGCCATAGACAGGTGTTTAGAAACTGTGGCAGGGTGGGGGCGCACTGTGGCGGAGCTATAGGGGGGGCAAGCAGGGCATTTGCCCCTGGGCCCAGGGCCCTCTTGTATTGTGGTTAGGGCCCTATTGTGACCATGGCAAGCCGTTTGAGGGGCCCCATCAGTGTTTTGCCCTGGGGCCCTGTGTGTAATTGTTCCGCCACTGGGCGCACATATCCATCCACAGCCTCATATGGGAAACCCCTGACCTCAGCCATGCAGGTGAATGATGGTTCCCTATGGTGGTATGTCCTCTTGTATTCATCGTTTGTTGAGTTTGTGACAGATTTTGAAAACCAATTTCCGTTATGGGACAACGAAGGCTGTCTTAAAGCTTGCCACCACACCACTGCTACACATTTTGGAAAAAAATACCTGTGTTCACTTCTCACAAAGGTACAAAGGGACTCACAAAGGTACAAAGGGAACACATTACCTTAAAATGATTGCGCTACATGGGTCAATAATTATATTGATATTGAAGAATAAAAAAATATGTCAGGGAAGATGGTTGCAGTACCTGTAAAATATTTTTTTCAGAAATTGTGGCAGGGTGCACACATGTCCATCCACAGCTTCATATGGAAACCCCCTGACCTCAGCTATGCAGGTGAATGATGGCAGTCCATTACCAAGTTCCTCATGTTCATCGTGTGTTGAGTTTATGACAGATTATGAAAACTAATTTCCCTTATGGGACAGGTAGAGATGAAAGCTTTCAAAGGCTAAAGGCTTGCCATCAGGGCCGGATGAAGGTGACCCGCGGGCCCCCTAGGCTGCAGGTTGGTGTGGCCCCGCCCAGAAGACAGAATTACAGTGTCATAATTACGAGCTAGGAATTAAGGATAATATGTCTATCAACTGTGGAGAGGGAGTATTGACAGGATTTAAAACTGTACTCAACACGTCATCTGAATTATTCAATATCACATCTTGTCAGAATTCTGCCATTTTTGACTTATCAGGGTGCCCCTAGGCTGTAGCCATATCTAGCCTGTGTGTTAATCCGGCCCTGCTTGCTATGTCACTACAGCCCGACACATAGAAAAAGAGCACAGTGTTCCTCAGAAGCAATCTATTATGAAGTTCCTCTAGCCATGACACAAGGAGTGCATCCTAATATGCAACCTTGCGTCCTCTTCTTGGGCTTGCGGCCTCACGTTTTGCTGATGCCACGCCTCCATGGAGAAAACAATTACGTTTCCCCGCTGTCAGCTGTTTGGGGGACTGTTTTTCATTCACCATCCCAATTGCAAATGAGAAAAAGACGAGATATTGAAATACAGGCCACAAGTACAAGTGGAGGAAGCAAGGTCGCATATTGGAACGCACACCCAGTGGGAAAAGTACCTGCGTTCACTTCTCATTAAGTCACAGCGTTCTCAACACTTTCTTTGCACTTCAGATATAATTTATTTCGCTTCATGGTTCAACTAATGCCATTTCTGAAAAGAAAACTCAGGGAATCAGGGAAGATGTTTTGGGGTACCTGTAAAATGTGTTTATTAGAAATTAGAACCACCGAGCATAACTGATTTACAAGCGAGTCACGCAGTCTGGTTAGCAAGACAAAAAGGCTGGGGTTTTTGTTTTGATTGGAAACGTTTCTCTGAAAACACTATAAAATTTCAGGACAAAAAAAAAAAAAAGATTTCAACAACACATGATGAGACCAATACATTGCTAAAAGCAAGTGGAAATTACAGTACCCAACCCAAACTCTGCCCGGCCCGCTCTCAAACACAAGACGCCAGCAGACAGAGAAACCGGGTTAGGGAGATTGTATTGCTCGGGGTCGTCAGAGAAACAGCTGCCGCCCTCAAAACCAAACAACAGCCGTTTATGGAATCAAAAGCCTTTTCGCTGCGCTGGCATCTCCACCTCCATCAGTCGCTCGCTCCTTCCTTCCTTGGCATCAGGTTTGGCATCAGCAACAGCGTTTCCTTCATTTTCTCAAGGAGGGCGAACTAAGGGCAAAGAGTTTATGTGAGGGGACTGGAGAGGAGACGTTGAGAGGAGAGTTGAGGCCACTTCTTTTTTTTTTTTTTTACACAAGTCCATCTACGGCTCACAAGCTCACAATCTTGCCATCCTCCTCAATGACTAAGAGTAGTTCCAGTGGTTTAAGACATCCAAGTCGTCATCCGTGGCATTGTCATTAGCTGGTAGGCCACACCGCAACCATGATTATTGCAATGAGCAGAAGCACAATAACCACCATCATTCCTGCAGAAGGGTAGAAGAGACATAAGAACACAAAGGACTGGTTAGGAGACACACATGAGAATACGTTTCTTGATATGGCTTCAGCATGTATTTTCTTACGGGTCAAACACACAAATATGAATGCAGAAATGTATAACCATTTAGGACACATTTTGTGGGGAAAAAAACTTTGAAAGTCTCAGCCTTTAAAAAAAAAACAATAATCTAGGAGAAACAGCTTTTACATCCTTGTTAAGAAGCATTACTCTTTATAAAGCACTTCTTTCCACATCAGAATAGCAGGGAATAAGAAAACATTGACTGGAGGGGTGAAGGAGAGAGACATTTACATTGAGTTCACAAAGTAGGTGGTAGGGGAGGGTTGGGGGGGCGGGAGTGTTCTGGAAAAAAGACGTTAAAACGTTAAAAGAGTTCTCTTTCCATTTTCCTCCATCACAATGAAGATGTATGAGGACAAGAGACAGATGAAGCCGTTTATAATACTCCTAACCCGGTAGCGGACGGCCGGGCGGCTGGCTACTTTCGTGGAGGTCTATTATTCTCGTGGCGCAACGGCAATAACAGCATAAAATACTCGCTTGGAGCGGGACCATGTCCTAACAGTGTAGAAGTTACTGCCAAGCGTTTAAAGATGACAGGCCCTGATAGCCACGTGTGGAGCAAAGGGCCTGCGGTGTGTCAGCAGACCGGCCACACTCGCAACACTTCCCTCATTCCCTCTTTTCTCTTTCTCTATCCCTCACTTTCTCTCTCTCTCTCTCTTTATCTCACTCACTCCTTTACTATATCTTTGTCTCTGACTTCCACTATGTCTGTCTGTCTCTCTCCTTCTCTCCCCCTTTCCCCTCTCTCTCCCTCTTCCCTTCTCTTTCTTTCATTCCATCACTGTTACTCGTCTCTCTCTCTCTCTCTCTCTCTGTACCCAGAACTATCAAGGACTATCAAGCGCAGCAGGCACACATAAACAAGTCACCTTCGAAACCTCAAGAAAAATAATCCAGTTTGAGCATTAACACGAATGAATTTAAATTTGAATTTAAAACGGACAAATCAGAGAATAGGCTTTTTCCCAATGTCTTTTTCAAGACATAGAAAAACAGATTTCTTCTTGGGCAATTGCACAACATTTTGTGCTACGATATGTAAACGTCTTGAGACTGGCTTAAAAGTCGCTGGTAAAAGAAATGTAATGCATGTTGCACTTCCTAAAAGGACATCATCAAGCTGGCATGTGTTAAGAGTAACATGATTTAATTATGCAAAATGCATCTGCATTTTTAAAACGGCAATGAGGACTTTCATATGAGAAAGTTATGTTGCGTAACCCATCATTTCCTCGCCAAAATTACAGATTACTAAAAAGTATTTACAGATAATTACAGACTCATTTACGCTTTGAGAGGGACACACATTAACACCGATAACTTGGTCAGCCACTGAAAACGTGCCAGCACTTTGTCAAACCTAACCGCTTCTGAGAGTCACTAAATTAGTAGTATGTGTGTGTGGGGGGGCGCCGTTGAAATTCATCCGCCGTCAGGAGGCCGGGCTGTTGGTCACATTTCACCAAATAAGCTTGGCTTTCCACCCTGCTCTCTGCAGCTGTTTAGGATAGTTTGGAAAGAAAAAGGCGCTGGATGGAAGCTGTTGTTTGGGGAAAAAATGAAAAGGAATGCTCAGCGTTTCCATAGGTCACTGACATTCTAAAGGCAAACAGTGCCCCTAACTCACAGTACAAGTGACAAGTGGATCAACTCTACCCTAACTTTTCCCTCCCTGGCTAGCTTTCTCTCTGTCTGTCTGTCTGTCTGTCTGTCTGTCTGTCTGTCTGTCTGTCTGTCTGTCTGTCTGTCTGTCTGTCTGTCTCTCTCTCTCTAACACTCAGACTCAGACACACACACACACACACACACACACACACACACACACACACACACACACACACACACACACTTGGGCGCGCACACGCACACGCTTGAAATACAAACACACACACGCGCACGCACACACACACACACACACACACACACACACACACACACACACACACACACACACACACACACACACACACACACACACACACACACACACACACACACACACACACACACAGAGAGAAAAAACTCTTCCTGGCACCTGTCACAACAAGCTACGCATGCCCCCCTGCTTTTTCAATTCCAATGATTAGGGAAAAGATTTCAAACAACTTTCATGCTTTTCAAATCAGTAAGGCTGTAGTGTAGGCCGTGTCCCTCACTCTCCATGGTTGTTTTTTCCCTGGTGTTCTTTCCCCTCTTGCCTGTTGTCCTTCTGTCAATATTGCCTACCTGTCAACCTGAGCTACAAACAGCTCCTTAGGGGGGGTTTGGGGCTTGGCAGGGCAGCTGACAAAGGGGTCACTTGTCCCGGGCCCAGGGAGAGAGGGGACCCAGAATTGGGTCCACAATACATTGTTTGTGCTGGATTTGAGGGCCCTTTCAGATGACTTTGTCCCGGGCCCAGCCAAAGCTGTCACTGGCTCTGGGGCTAGGGCTATGGTAACAACAAGCCACTGGTACGTAGCTCATTTCGACAAAGCAGGCAGCCCATTTCGACAGAGACGCCCAGGGTTTCTTCTCGTCCGCCTTGGTTTACATTTCTCTCATATTTTGGCTTCCATGCTGTGCGTTCCCCGCTGTGGAGTAATTGCCAGCCGAAGGCCCACAGGGAGCGAGACACAGTGCGAGACGCGAAGCCATGCAGAACTAATTGTGTGTGTTATTGTGAAACACACACACGCACGCGCACGCGCACGCGCGCGCACACACACACACACACACACACACACACACACACACACACACACACACACACACACACACACACACACACACACACACACACACACACACACACACACACACACACACACACACACACACACACACACACACACACACACACACACACACACACCAGTTGCAGAGGTGTGGTGATGCTTTGCCAGTGATGGTGGTCTTCGAAGTGTGTGTGTGTGTGTGTGTGTGTGTGTGTGTGTGTGTGTGTGTGTGTGTGTGTGTGTGTGTGTGTGTGTGTGTGTGTGTGTGTGTGTGTGTGTGTGTGGAAGGGGTCCTGCAAACTCAAAGACGTGTGTGTGTGTGTGCGTGTGCGTGTGTGTGTTGGGTGTGTGTGTGTTGGGTGTGTGTGTGTGTGTGTGTGTGTGTATGTGTGTGTGTGTAAGGGGGTCCTGCCATCTCAAAGAAGGGCCTTTTCTACTGTTGTGCCAATCTACAGTACGTGCGATATGCCTGAGAGGAGCAAGGTGGGACACGGGGGTAAGCTACTTGTCAGAACACCTCAGGCCAACCCTCTTTGAGGAGGGCAATGGAAGGAGACAGTGGATTACAAAGGAGGCAAGTAGGCATAGAACCACAGCAAGACTCTTTTTTCATAATTAGCAACAGAAAGTGGAATTTTTTTTCTACTCTGAACTCAGCCAATGCCACTGAAAACCAATGGCAATTCAACTATGATCTCTGGGAATGGAGTAATTCATTTAACAGTTACAATTATTGCTTCAAATAGGCACTCGGCAATGTTTTAACTGAGAAGGTTAAGTAGTGACCTTCACAACAAATCAGCTGATGCTTAAATTAGCAATTAAAACTAGAGGTGCACTGAAATGAAAAATTGTGGCCAAAACCGAAACCGAATAATAATGAATCACTTGGCCGAATACCGAAACCAAAACCGAATATTACAATTCAGTTAGAAGTTATCAAAAGTCAGGGTTTTCACTATTTTTAATTTTTTCTTGAATCTACGGCTTACAATAAATGTTTAGACATGTTAAATGTTTTGAAAGAAAATAAATGTGTATTTGAAGCCTTTACATGTTAGAGTATAACTGAAGTTAGTTTATTTAATGCCCATTTTCAATTCATTTTCTATTCGGTCTCCGATTCGGCCACCCAATTGGATTTCGGCCGAAAAACCGAAAGTCTCTTTTTTTGCATTTCCGGCAGAGTATTTTCTGCGGCCAAATTTTCGGTGCACCTCTCATTAAAACTCAAAGGAAGACTCTCCCTACCGCTTCTGTCTGTTGCAAAATCTTGAACAATGACCCAATATTGCAAAACAAGACATAAGAAAATCTATCCAATTATTTCAGATGACATTTGTATCGATTGCTGGCATTCTGAGATGAAAAACATATAACGCATGAGAGGAAAACATTTTTTTAACATTTTACAGCATATATTTTTCAACAGTGTAAATGTTCAGGCAGGCACTTCAGCTGGCAACTCGAGAACTGCTTACTCAGCCTTTAAATTGCAGTAGAAAGTGTCTTTAAGACAAACACATACCGGTATGGCGTCAAACTGTGACCGCAATGACACGCTGCTGGTGTGATTGTGTCTGCAGTGCTCAGAGGGGACGAGACAGACACGGGCCACACAAAGGCCTCGCGACCTCGCGGACCCCAACCACCATTTTCACACCCTCCATTAGGGCTGGGCAATATGACGATATATATACTATATCGTTATCGCGATAGAAAAGTGTATATTGTGCCCTTTCTCCTCTATCGTTTATATCGTGATAAATTAATTTAATGAATTTTATACAATTTAATATCATGTAATTACATTTCATGTTGTCGCTATACATGGTCTAAGTTCATATAACTAAAAATAACAATAAAAAGATTCATTTTAAAGAAGAGTGGTTTTGCGACAAGAAAATAAAGAGAAAATAAAGAGAATAACTGAAAACATACATCATTGCGCTATATGGTGATATATATTGTTACCGTGATATAAATTAATCCATATCGTGATATAGGGTTTTTTCCCGTATCGCCCAGCCCTACCCTCCATAGTATTCACACCACACCAGCCCCCTGGGCTTGGACCCCTGACTGCCCCTCACCTCACGTCCCTTGGGTCTCAAGACCCCCTGGACCCCCCGCCACCAGTCTCACTCTCCATACTCCCACCAACCAACCCAGCCACCCCTGCTTGCCCCCTAACACTGCACTGCATCACCCCTGGCCTCCCCCTCCTCTCCCCTGCCCCTCCCACAAGCCCACCCCTTTGCTTGGACCGTGTCTGGCCCTCATCTCACATCCCTTGGGTCTCAAGACCCCCTGGACCCCCAGCCACCAGTCTCACTCTCCATACATCTCCATACAAGCGCACACCACTCTCACTCTCCATACAAGCCCACCCCATGCCTCCCCCTCATCTCCCCTGCCCCTCCCACAAGCCCAACCCATGGTTTGGAGTCAGGTAGAGTTTTAGATCTTATTAACACTCCTCTTGGTTTGGAATAATGATGCAGTCTAAGTAATTTTGTTAAGAAATGTGTCTTTCGTGTGGGCCTACCTACAGGAACCTGTAGCCTAGGGCTCCCGAGCCTCCTTAATCTGGCCCTGCTCCCAATCCACCCCATGGCCTGCACCCTACCTGCCCCAAACACTGCACCGCATCATCCTGTCCTGGGCCCTCACCTCCCCTTATCTGCCCCTGGACCTGACCAGCCACCTCTCTTTCTTTTCACACCCTCCATCCTCCCTCCATCACCAGGCGCCTTCCCCATAGCTTGGAGCCTGGCTGCACCCAACACTGCACTTAACTGCACCACCCCTCCCCTGCTATTACTAAATATAACCAAAACGATGTATAAAAGCTGCTCTAAGAACGTTAATTTAAAAACGAACTAAATTACCACACCACAGCACACACCACCACAGCACCCTGGCCCCTAAACTCCCCTGCCCTCCCCCTGCCCCTGCCCCTGCCCCTGCCTCTGCCCCTGCCCCTGCCGGACCCATACCATACCAAGCAGTTGCCCCTCAATTCACCACACCACCCTGGCCTCTAAACTCCCCTCCCCTGGCCCTGGCCCTGCCCCTGCGCCTCCCTGGCCCTGGCCCTGCCTCTGCGCCTACTGGACCCATACCCACCCCAGTGATCCAGCGCCCTCTCCCTGGGACTGTCACAGTGCAAGCTAAGTAACTAAATAAGCTACTCCTGACCCGGGCCACAGAGGACAAATGGCAGTAATCATGTTTGCCGGCCACGCAAGATGAAAGGGAAGGGAAGGGGGTCCGGGCCAGGCCAGCATCGGGGCAGAGGAAGGCGGAGGGGAGGGGGAGGGGTGTGTGTGTGTGTGTGTGTGTGTGTGTGTGTGTGTGTGTGTGTGTGTGTGTGTGTGTGTGTGTGTGTGTGTGTGTGTGTGTGTGTGTGTGTGTGGGCTGAAGGAATTGGTCTTCACAAGGGGTGTGTGTGTGTGTGTTTGGGGGGTGTCTCTGGGTGAGATGACCACCCAGGGTCTCCTGAGAGTAGACTTCCACCCCTGTGCGTCCGTCCTCTCTAACCCAGCTGTCCTCATCATAATTGATGATAAAAGGGGGAGAGAGGCCTGTGTGTGTGTGTGTGTGTGTGTGTGTGTGTGTGTGTGTGTGTGTGTGTGTGTGTGTGTGTGTGTGTGTGTGTGTGTGTGTGTGTGTGTGTGTGTGTGTGTGGTGTGTTGGTGACCTGGAACCCCCACTCATCCGCCACCCCCCAACCCTCATCATGACACCCCACCTCCACCTCCATCTCCAGAGCTGGAGCGCAGGAACTCCCCACAGACCCCCATCCAGCCTCATCCACCTCACCATGACACCCCCAGCCTCACCTCCTACCTCCCACCTCCCACCTCCACCTCCACCTCCACCTCCACTTCCCACCTCCCACCTCCACCCTGCGTCAGAGAGCCTTCAGACCGATACAAAAGGGAGCTCAGCTGACCTCATAGGCAGGGGGTCAAGTTTTATGTTAACATGGCTCGCCGTCATTTCACTAATTGTAATCTTGTTAGCGTCCTCGCCAATGAGCGACGGAGGTCAAATTCCATCACACCCTCCCAAAAAAAAGTGTTCAGGATTGGGGAGGTAGTGCGAAGGTAAAATAAATGGCTCTTGCTGCTGCTAGTAAGATGTGTCATGATCTGCAAAGTCCTCGTAAAGTACTGCTGTAAAAATGACCAACTCAAAGTCTTAATGTGGCTCAGAATTGGAAAGTAGTAGGCAGCGTTGCCAGATTGGGCGGGTTTCCCGCCCAATTGGGCTGCTTAGGATGGCCGTCTGCGGGTAAAAATGGATTTTGGAGGGGAAAAAAACGCCCAATCTTTGGCCATAAAAATCAATAGAATTGGGCAGGATTTAGCGCTTCCCGGAGGGTTTTGAGTATTTTTTGTGTGGGAAATCGTCAACCTCATCTGGCAACCCTGGTAGTAGGTAAAATAAGTGGCTTTAGCAACTAGTTAGATGCGCCTTGAACCTCATGGTCCCCATAAAGAACCACTATAAAAAAACGAACGCCTCAAAGGCAGCAATTTTACGATGTATGTTGATTCATTCGGTTTCATGTTTATATCCAAAGGGGTGAATGCCCGATGAGTCAATATTCCATTCATGCGCCAACCGTGTTATCTTTTGTTATGCTTTTTTATAGTGTTAAACAATAGCTAGAGTTGTTATTGGATGTTTTCATCAGAAAAAAACAGGCTATTGTAAAAGTTCAATAAAATGCGGTAAGGGCAATGTGGAGAAAGACGAAACTATCGATGTTAATGAATAAATGAACCAACTCTTGCCCTTCCTTAGAAAACAAATTAGACAAATGTTAGCAAACCTCAAATGAGGTCAGTGGTATGACTTCATGACTTAAACGACACATTTTATATATTTGCCGTGAAATCCAACATATTTAATAATTCAATAGTACTGGATTGGAAATGTTTAAGTCAATAGGTGGTTGATGGGGGCTTTCGTTCAAATCGTTCTTGCTCAATACCACACAGAACTTTGGTGGGAACCAACCATGCAGGCCTGGAGTCTTGTGTGTCAATAAGTAGTGAAATTTCATGGTGTGTAAAAAAGAGTGGGATTTGGCTAGATGGTCTCTGTTTATTTAAAAGATTTATTCCTTTCAAATCTTCGCCAAGGCAAACAGTGAAGACAATTTGAGCTGAATTGGTCAAACAATGGGGGAGAAACTTCTTAAATTGGTCATGGATTGCACATTTCAACAGTTGTCCTGCAAAAAAAAACTGCACATGACAACTTTTCCAAGTTGGTATGGGTAACGGAAAAAACTCTCCATGAGTTTCAGAAGTTGACAATGCCCATTACCACAGCGTTTATTGATTTCAAGAAAACGAAATGTACCGGTACACATCTTAGAAACCTTGTGGTAGAAAGTAGGCAGAAAGCCCAGGACTTGCATGGGGGAAAAAATGGGCTTGGCAGAAAATGGGAACAGCTCAAGCCTCAATGGTAGACATGGGCGGCAATAAAATACCAGGATTTTATTTTAATTGAGTTACGTCTTTTTAATTCAAACGTACTAAAGGGTTCACTATTGATGGCATATAAAAAGCAGCTTAATAAAGCTATGGGGCTGAACACTATGGATGGAGGACTTCACAATGAAATCAGAGCTACTCCAATTTTGAATTTGCTGCAGTATCAAATCCCCAATTCACTGTGACCATCCCCCCCCCCCCCCCCTCTCTCTCTCTCTCTCTCTCTCTCTCTCTCTCTCTCTCTCTCTCTCTCACACACACACACACACACACACACACACACACACACTACAATAGCTACTACAGTACATCCCCTTCAGAGATCTCTGGTGCACAAGATTTTTTAAGCCAAGTAAGTGTCAAACCGCCGACAGCAATTTCATGGGCACAAACCCCAGTATTCCCAGCCTTCCAGGACTATCCCATCTAGGGTTGCCAACTGTCTTCATTATGGGGTGTGGGGGTCCTCCTCCTGAAAATTTTGTATTTCTTAGAAGTAATTTCCAGCATTTTAGCGATTTTTTAAACACATTTTAACGTCCTGCGTCCCGTTTCTGACCAATATGGAACACATACTTTTATCTATAAATACTGGAAGATTCAATATTTCAAGGAACGGGGAGTATCCCATCCCTTCCCTTCCCTTCTCATCCCATCCCATCCCAGCACAGCACAGCGCTCCCCTGGCCTTCTACTTGACATGCAGGCGTGCGTTCAGTGGGGTATCAAGAGGGGCAGGGGCCGCTGACAGCTTTGACTGGGCCCAGGACAAAGTCATCTGAAAGGGCCCCCCCACCCAATACATTCAATGTAATAAGGACACAATTATGGGCCCCCCATCTCCCTGGGCCTAACAATGCTGACCCCTTTTTTGTCCGCCCTTGTCGGCTTCCCTGAAGAGGGGGTTCAGAAGGAGGAGGAGGTGCATCTATGAGGCTTGAGAGGATTAGTGGGTCCGGGGTGAGAGTGAAGGGCCGCCATCGCCGACGCCTTGAGGTGCCGAGACCAACTGCCCGACCGCCCGCCCTCTCGCCCTCCTGCCCTCCCGCTTGACAAGTGGTTTAAGCCCTGGGAAAACCTCACCTCAAATCCACCCCCTCCACCCCCAGCACTGATGTTTTAACAACTCACCCTACCAATCGAGCTAAGCTACAAGGTCTTAGTCCTGGGTAAGAGGTTATGCTAAGGGCAAGATTTAGGGGTTTGGCCACTGACCATACAAAGACAAAGTGCAGTAACTACATATTTCATATGTAGTTTCAAAATTAAGTTCAGTTTTTAAATTAAGACTGACAATGGTCTTTGTTATAACTCCTTTATCTTGTGACAAAGCCTCATGGTCCAAATGTGTCCCCTTTATTGCTACTGTATGTCAAATGTGCAGTAACTACAATATGGAACCTAATGCCAAGGCTTTGAAGACATTTTTCTCATTTTCAATTTTGGCATAGTTACTGCACTTTGCCTTTGTAGGGAAGTACTGTCCATATAAAAAGAAATGGATGGAACATAGTAAATTATTCATATATGGACTCATACATGGATCCAGGACTCTAAATTAACTTTTAAAATCGCCAGCCAAAATGGCTAGATGATGTTAATCCTGCTTGCCAAACACATACTAACTTGACTAGTAAGTGACTAGTAAGTTTGTCTTTTCTACCAGCCAAACAAAATTTTCACCAGCATTTGGCTGGTTGGCAGGTGATAATTTAAAGCCCTGCATGGATTAATACATACAAATCTGATATCACATACAACAAAAGTGGACCATTTCTCAAGTAGCTCCTTTCAATGAAGAAACTAATTTGACAGCAAATCGGCCGAAATGGACGCCCCCCTTTTGAGAGAGTGAGAGAGGGAGGCCGGCTAATCTCTGGCATTTACAAAATCCCAAATCCCAAACCCTGACCCAGTCACCCTTTCTCCCACCACCTCGCCTTTTCTTGCATCTCACCTCTCTGTATCTCAAGTGAATATTCGAACAGTGTGCCGTGCAGTTTAATTCTCTATTCTAAAGTGAACATTCAAATGGTTTCGTTAGACTTTCTGTTAAGTTTACTGCCCCCAATCAAACTGGTATTTGGTTAAAACCCCCCCGCCCCCACACTCTCAATTGATTTTGTAAAGAAAAGGGAGCCGTGTGTAAAGGCTAATTCCCTGAACAAACCAACTGTTTCTTTTTTTGGTTAGTAACTTCCAGTAGTTAAAAAAATGTATTTGAAAAAGGTGTTCATGTTGTTCACATGTTTAATCGCTTAAGATTGTGGCCAAAGTAAGTATTGCAACTATGCTGTTCATTGAAACTGTGCAGCCTATTGCCAAATTTGGTGAGTATTAATGAATAATAAACCAATATTTACTAGTAAGACCAAAGGACGGTAAATTTTGCAGCTAAAAATGCCTATATCTGGAAATTCCAAATGGCGGACCATGGAGAAGTTCCCCGTTTCATGTATGTAAAATGCAATTTTCCCACTCATAATGAATACGTAGAATTGAATGGTGGTGGTAAGGTTTTTTTTTTTTCAAGGTAACATTTATGAATGGACAGCGTGAATTCTGGAAATAAACTACAAAAAATATTGCACAGTGCATCTTTAAGTTTGTTTTTCTTTTGGACAGCGAACCAGACGCCATCTGGGTTTTTCTTGGCCAGCCCTCCAATGTCCTGCTGGCGGCAGCACGATGGCTTTCAGTCACACGCCAGAAACACAATTTGCCTTGTCTGACAACGAGACCTTCTCATCCTTGCAGTATCCCTGATGGTGGTGGCAAGCATTGGTCTGTGTGCGTCCGTCCGTGTGTGTGTGTGTGTGTCCGTGTGTGTGTGTCCGTGTGTGTGTGTGTGTGTGTGTGTGTGTGTGTGTGTGTGTGTGTGTGTGTGTGTGTGTGTGTGTGTGTGTGTGTGTGTCCGTGTGTCCGTCTGTGTGTGTGTGTGTGTGTGTGTGTGTGTGTGTGTGTGTGTGTGTGTGTGTGTGTGTGTGTGTGTGTGTGAGTGTGTGTGTGTGTGTGTGTGTTTGTGTGTGTGTGTGTGTGTGAGTGTGTGTCCGAGTGACAGACATGATGGCAAAAAGTGTGGGTGTGGGGGAATCCTCCAGTCTCTGTGAGAAAATAAGACAAGCTTCTGCTTCGACAAGCATATTGTGTGAATTTCACCATTTTTCTTGCCTACTCCGCCCTCATATTTTTCTTCCTTTTAAATCTTTTTTTGGTTGGTTGGCAGGAACTGGGAGGCCGTGCGTGCATTTGTGTATGCGAGCCTGCATGCGGCCTTAGTCAGACACGCCACCGGTGTTGCCAGATTGGGTGGTTACCCGCCGAATTGGGCTGCTTGGGATAGCCGTCTGTGGGTTAAAATGGGAAAAATTGGCCATTTGGCTTTTTTTCCCCTGCAGTTTTATGCCCATGGAAATCAATGCAATTTGTTGAAATTGGGCGGAATTTGGCGCATTTTGGCGGGGTTTTTTTTAGAACCTTTTGGGCGGGATTTGAGCAGACACATCTGGCAACACTGCACACCACGCCACGCCACGCCATGCCATGCCATGGGCGTCTGTAGTAGCTTGACGCAGGGCTCCCCTGGGGGGGGGGGGAAGAAGGCAGGGGCAGGCCAGGGGAATGCGATGGATGCGGGCTCTTCCTCCCCTTCACTACAGCTGACCCCTGGCCAAGCCTGACCTCCTCCATCTCCACCCTCCCGCCTCTCCATCTCCATCTCCACCCTCCCCGACCCGACCGCTCCTTATGCACAGGTCTGCTGTTTAGCAAGACAAAGGCGCTCTGAAGAAATTCCCAGCCAAGACACAACACCCTGCAAACACACACAAACGGATCCACACACACACACAGCCATCTTGACTACACACTCCACCATCCACCAAGACATAACACTCCCCAAACGTGCGCGCACACACACACAGAGACACGCACGCACACACGCACACAGCAATCCCAGCTACCCACCCAGTCATCCCCCACCCGCCTCAACTCTCCTCACCGGAATGGATTGCTAACTTATAGACACGCTTTGGAAAAATACCACATACCAAGGGGGTGAGCCACTGGGAAC
>NC_085857.1:39029391-39031891 GCF_034702125.1 Engraulis encrasicolus | reverse complement strand
CTTGGGATGGCTGTCTGCGGGTAAAAATGGGAAAAATCGTCCATTTGTTGTCGTTTTCTGCAGTTTTATGCCCATAGAAATCAATGCAATTTGTAGAAATTGGGCAGAATTTAGTGCTTCCTGGCGGTTTTTGAGCACCTTTTGGGCGGGATTTGATCAGACACATCTGGCAACACTGGGGACGTCCCCAAAACAACACCACAACCTGCTGCCATTGCACACAGCCACCACCACACAAACACAACCCCACCACCGCACCCCACCCACCGACCACAACCACTTTGTTACAGAAGGTCAAACTATTGATGTACGTAAATGGTTGGGGCTGGTGGTCACACTAATTGCCAGGGAGGTTTGTTTGAGTCGTTGTTTGGACACCAGTAGCCTGCCAAACACTCTAGGTTGTGCGCACGAAGGGAACGGGTGGGTTGGAGTTTGGGACGTTTGTCATGAAAAGAACTGTGGCTTCAGTGACGTAGAAGTCCGGCCGTAAAGTCTGTCTTACACAGGTGATTTTACCAATTACTTAGTAGCCTACTTGATTTATTTGTTTATTTTTTACTTTATTGATAGGAGAGTCAGAGAGATGGACAGGAAGTGAAAGGGGAGAGAGACAGGGAGGGTTCGGCAAAGGACCCGGGTCAGCCGCATGGCAGGCGAGTGCCCTACCGGTTGGCCAGGGCCTAGTAGCCTACTTGAAAACAGAGGGTCAACCCATTGAGGTAAATAGCTGGGGCTGGTCACACTAATTGTCAGGGAGGTGGTTGTTTGGGCACACGGTAGTCCGTGAACAGTAATCTAATGGTTATATGCACAAAGGGAAGGGATGGGGTGGGGTGGGATGTTTAAAGAACAGCAGTGGCCATACTGGCTTGAGAAACTAAAAGTCATGCCTTTTTTTTGTTTTACTTTTGTCCAACTTACAGTACACTGAACACAGGTGACTTTTCCAATTATATTACTTTATAGTTTGCCAACATTAGGGTCCTGGTTGTGTGCACTGAAGGAGAAGGGAGTGTTGGGAGTGGGTTTTGGACATTTGTCATCTTAAGAACAAAGATGTCAATACTGTCTTTAAAAAGTGCTTTGCTAAAATTTGTTTGCACTGAATACAGGAGATGTTACTAATTATTTAAGTAGTCATGCAGGATTAGCAAGTTCAGAAAATTGTTGAATTATATTATGGGTAGCTTTTTCCTTCATGAACTTCTAAAAGTAAAAGCTGCCACAGTGAATTCTGTCTGTATTTTTATTATGTACTTTGTCTTTCTAATGATTTTGGCGTCATTAGGATTAGCCAGCCCAGAAATTGGTAACAGCATATAGGCTACCTATTATATACACAGGCGCTTCAGACCGGGCTCTCCACCTCTGGTAACAAGAGAGCGTCTCCCTTGTGCTGGCTGGCTGGCTGGCTGGCTGGCTGGCTGGCTGGCGGCTGACTACTACTACTACTACTACTACTACTAACTCCCGAGCCTAACTGCGGCCGGAGCCTGCCTTACACTGCTTTGCCTCAGGAGCATGAACAGAAGCAGCATCTGTGCCAGTGCTCTGCCCATTAATCTTAATGTTGTGGCCTTGCCAAATGTGCTTGTCTACATCAGCGTCAGGGCTTTCTGCACGATTAAGTAGCACTCAATATGCTTCCTCCTGGTGTTGTGGGCCTCGGGGAGACTGGGCTCCGCTCTCTACTCGACTCTACTCAACTCGGCGCCACCACCGTGGGAGCCAGGCGAGCGGGGACGTGATGAATCGTATTTGGCAGCAGACGATGATGGTCTTTCCCCGCTCTTGTCACAGCCAGCCAACCAGCCAGACAGCCAGCCACCTGCGGAACCTCACCTCGTTTCACTGTCCACATTAGCAGGTGGCAGCAGCGTGTAGAAATTAAAACTTGAAACATAAAATCGGCAAAGAGCTGTTTATCGTGTTGCACCTAGTTGTTATGCTACCATCTGCTAGCGCCATGAAAACAACATCGGATCGTACTGTTGTAGTCGTTAAACTATCTGCTAGCACCGCAGAAACACCACTGAGAAGCACAAACCGGAACAGCCGTTTATTGTACCGAAGTTGTTATAGCATCTGCTGGCGCCAAGAAAACACTGTCGCCAAGCGCAAATCGGATGAGCCGTTTATCGTACTGTAGTCGTTATACCATATGCTACAGTAGCGCAAAAAACAGGATGCGCCACAATGATACTGTTGTAACTCAAGAGCCATCTTTTGATTTCTGACGTGTGGTTATTACCGGGGATGGTGACCAAGGGAGCTTAACAGATGGGTTTGTCTTAAAGGCAGAGAGCAAATAATATATTTTATTTTTCTGGAGGTGTGTTTTGGGATGGTAGCGACATTAAAAAACAGGATGCACCACATTGAAAAATACAGCTGTAATTCAACGATGGTTGAGTCCTCTTTTGATTTCTGACTCACGGTTATTATCACGGGGATGGTGACCAAGGGGTTTACAGATGGCTTTATCACAAGGTAGAGA